>NW_024734827.1:0-22126 GCF_018991925.1 Homarus americanus | reverse complement strand
TGGGGTGAGGTGTTGATTATATGAAGAAGTCCGCGTGCTTTATTGGGCTAATGAAATATATATGGATCCTCGTGTTTCGAAGCCGCATTTGGTAAAACGTTGGTCTGATCACCTAAGCGGCACGGGTGGTCCCCATTAGAAGTTCACGGCGCCATAAGCTCGTTGAACAGGCTTTGTGTGAAATATAGCAGAGTCTAGGACTGCTTTTATTGTCCTGGTGGCCCAGAGGTAGCGTCCCCCGGCCACAATTATAAGATTTGGGGTTCAAATCCTGGTGGGGTGAGGTGTTGATTATATGTAGAAGTCCGCGTGCTTTACTGGGCTAATGAAATATATATGGATCCTCGTGTTTCGAAGCCGCATTTGGTAAAACGTTGCTCTGATCACCTAAGCGGCACGGGTGGTCCCCATTAGAGGTTCACGGCGCCATAATCTCGTTGAACTGGCTTTGTGTGAAATATAGCAGAGTCTAGGAATGCTTTTATTGTCCTGGTGGCCCAGAGGTAGCATTCCCCGGTCACAATTATAAGATCGTGGGTTCAAATCCTGGTGGGGTGAGGTGTTGATTAAATGTAGAAGTCCGAGTGCTTTATTGGGCTAATGAAATATATATGGATGCTCATGTTTCCAAGCCGGATATGGTAAAACGTTGCTCTGATCACCTAAGGGGCACGGGTGGTCCCCATTAGAGTTTCATGGCGCCATAAGGTAGTTGAACAGGCTTTGTGTGAAATATAGTAGAGTCTATGACTGCTTTTATTGTCCTGGTGGCCCAGAGGTAGCATATCCCGGTCACAATTATAAGAGCGTGGGTTTGAATCCTGGTGGGGTGAGGTGTTGATTATATGTAGAAATCCTAGTGCTTTATTGGGCTAATGAAATAAATTTGAATCCTCGTGTTTCGAAGCCGCATTTGGTAAAACGTTGCTCCCTCCACCTAAGCGGCACGGGTGGTCCCCTATAGTGGTCCCACGGCGCCATAAGCTCGTTGAACAGGCTTTGTGTGAAATATAACAGAGTCTAAGATTGCTTGTAGTGTCCTGGTGGCTCAGAGGTAGCGTTCCCCAGTCACAATTATAAGATCGTGGGTTTGAATCCTGGTGGGGTGAGGTGTTGATTATATAAAGAAGTTCGCGTGCTTTATTGGGCTAATGAAATATATATGGATACTCGTGTTTCGAAGCCGCATTTGGTAAAACGTTGTTCTGATCACCCAAGCGGCACGGGTGGTCCCCATTAGAGGTTCACGGCGCCATAAGCTCGTTAAACAGGCTTTGTGTGAAATATAGCAGAGTCTAGGACTGCTTTTATTGTCCTGGTGGCCCAGAGGTAGCGTTCCCCGGTCACAATTAGAAGATCGTGGGTTGGAATCCTGGTGTGGCGAGGTGTTGATTATATGAAGAAGTCCGCCTGCTTTATTGGGCTAATGAAATATATATGGATCCTCGTGTTTCGAAGCCGCATTTGGTAAAACATTGCTATGATCACCCAAGCGGCACGGGTGGTCCCCATTAGAGGTTCACGACGCCAAAAGCTAGTTGAACAGGCTTTGAGTGAAACATAGCAGAGTCTAGGACTGCTTTTATTGAACTGGTGGCCCAGAGGTATCGTTCCCCGGTCACATTTATAAGATCGTGGGTTCAAATCCTGGTGGGGTGAGGTGTTGATTATATGTAGAAGTCCGCGTGCTTTATTGGGCTAATGAAATATATATGGATCCTCGTGTTTCGAAGCCGGATTTGGTAAAACGTTGCTCTGATAACCTAAGCGGCACGGGTGGTCCCCATTAGAGGTTCACGGCGCCATAAGCTAGTTGAACAGGCTTTGTGTGAAATATAGCAGAGTCTAGGACTGCTTTTATTGAACTGGTGGCCCAGAGGTAGCGTTCCCCGGTCACATTTATACGATCGATGGTTCAAATCCTGGTGGGGTGAGGTGTTGATTATATGCAGAAGTCCGAGTGCTTTATTGGGCTAATGAAATATATTTGGATCCTCGTTTTTCGAAGCCGCATTTGGTAAAACGTTGCTGTGATCACCTAAGCAGCACGGGTGGTCCCTATTAGAGGTTCACGGCGCCATAAGCTCGTTCAACAGGATTTGTGTGAAATATAGCAGAGTGTAGGACTGCTTTTATTGTCCTGGTGGCCCAGAGGTACCGTTCCCCGGTCACAATTATAAGATCGTGGGTTCAAATCCTGGTGGGGTGAGGTGTCGATTATATGTAGAAGTCCGCGTGCTTTATTGGGCTAATGAAATATATATGGATCCTCGAGTTTCCAAGCCAGATTTGGTAAAACGTTGCTCTCTCCACCTAAGCGGCATGGGTGGTCCCCTATAGTGGTCCCATGGCGCCATAAGCTCGTTGAACAGGCTTTGTGTGAAATATAGCAGAGTCTAGGACTGCTTTTATTGTCCTGGTGGCCCAGAGGTAGCGTTCCCCGGTCACAATTAGAAGATCGTGGGTTGGAATCCTGGTGTGGTGAGGTGTTGATTATATGAAGAAGTCCGCGTGCTTTTTTGGGCGAATGAAATATATATGGATCCTCGTGTTTCGAAGCCGCATTTGGTAAAACGTTGCTCTGATCACCTAAGCGGCATGGGTGGTCCCCATTAGAGGTTCACGGCGCCATAGGCTCGTTGAACAGGCTTTGTGTGAAATATAGCAGAGTCTAGGACTGCTTTTATTGTCCTGGTGGCCCAGAGGTAGCGTTCCCCGGTCACAATTATAAGATCATGGGTTCAAATCCTGGAGGGGTGAGGTGTTGATTATATGTAGAAGTCCGCGTGCTTTATTGGGCTAATGAAATATATATGGATCCTCGAGTTTCCAAGCCAGATTTGGTAAAACGTTGCTCTCTCCACCTAAGCGGCACGGGTGGTCCCCTATAGTGGTCCCACGGCGCCATAAGCTCGTTGAACAGGCTTTGTGTGAAATATAGCAGAGTCTAGGACTGCTTTTATTGACCTGGTGGCCCAGAGGTAGCGTTCCCCGGTCACAATTAGAAGATCGTGGGTTCGAATCCTGATGTGGTGAGGTGTTGATTTTATAAAGAAGTCCGCGTGCTTTATTGGGCTAATGAAATATATATGGATCCTCGTGTTTCGAAGCCGCATTTGGTAAAACGTTGCTCTGATCACCTAAGCGGCATGGGTGGTCCCCATTAGAGGTTCACGGCACCATAAGCTCGTTGAACAGGCTTTGTGTGATATATAGCAGAGTCTAGGACTGCTTTTATTGTCCTGGTATTTGGTAGCGTTCGGTCACAGTGCTAGATCGTGGGTTCAAATCCTGGTGGGGTGAGGTGTTGATTAAATGTAGAAGTCCACGTGCTTTATTGGGCTAATGAAATATATGGATCCTTCTTGTTTCGAAGCCGCATTTGGTAAAATGTTGGTCTGATCACCTAAGCAGCACGGGTGGTCCCCATTAGAGTTTCACGGCGCCATAAGCTCGTTGAACAGGCTATGTATGAAATATAGCAGAGTCTAGGACTGCTTTTATTGTCCTGGTGGCCCAGAGTTAGCGTCCCCCGGTCACAATTATAAGATTGGGGGTTCAAATCCTGGTGGGGTGAGGTGTTGATTATATGTAGAAGTCCACGTGCTTTATTGGGCTAATGAAATATATATGGATCCTCGTGTTTCGAAGCCGCATTTGGTAAAACGTTGCTCTGATCACCTAAGCGGCACGGGTGGTCCCCATTAGAGGTTCACGGCGCCAAAAGCTCGTTGATCAGGCTTGTGTGAAATATAGCAGAGTCTAGGACTGCTTTTGTTGTCTTAGTGGCCCAGAGGTAGCATTCCCCGGTCACAATTATATGATCGTGGGTTCAAATCCTGGTGGGGTGAGGTGTTGATTATATGTAGAAGTCCGAGTGCTTTAATGGGCTAATGAAATATATATGGATGCTCGTGTTTCCAAGCCGGATATGGTAAAACGTTGCTCTGATCACCTAAGGGGCAGCGTTGGTCCCCATTAGAGTTCACAGCGCCATAAGCTCGTTGAACAGGCTTTGTGTGAAATATAGCAGAAGTCTGGAATGCTTTAGTGTCCTGGTGGCCCAGAGGTAGCATTCCACGGTCACAATTATAAGATCGTGGGTTCAAATCCTGGTGGGGTGAGGTGTTGATTATATGTAGAAGTCCGCGTGCTTTATTGGGCTAATGAAATATATATGCATCCTCGTGTTTCGAAGCAGCATTTGGTAAAACGTTGCTCTGATCACCTAAGCGGCACGGGTGGTCCCCATTAGAGTTTCACGGCGCCATAAGCTCGTTGAACAGGCTTTGTGTGAAATATAGCAGAGTCTAGGGCTGCTTTTATTGTCCTGGTGGCCCAGAGGTAGCATTCCCCGGTCACAATTATAAGATCGTGGGTTCAAATCCTGGTGGGGTAAGGTGTTGATTATATGTTGAAGTCCACGTGCTTTAATGGTCTAATGAAATATATATGGATCCTCGTGTTTCGAAGCCACATTTGGTAAAACGTTGCTCTGATCACCCTAAAAGCGTACGGGTGGTCCCCATTAGAGGTTCATGGCGCCATAAGGTCGTTGGGACAGGCTTTA
Source organism: Homarus americanus (assembly GCF_018991925.1). Taxonomy (NCBI): domain Eukaryota; kingdom Metazoa; phylum Arthropoda; class Malacostraca; order Decapoda; family Nephropidae; genus Homarus; species Homarus americanus. The sequence goes on along the minus strand of NW_024734827.1, from coordinate 17,556 downwards.
ATGTGAAAAATAGTAGAGTCTAGGACTGCTTTTATTGTCATTGGCCCAGAGTAAGCGTCCCCGGTCACAATTATAAGATCGTGGGTTCCAAATCCTGGTGGGGTGAGGTGTTGATTAAATGTAAGAAGTCGCGTGCTGTTAGATTAATGAAATATATATGGATCAGCGTGTTTCGAAGCTGCATTTGGTAAAACGTTGCTCTGATCACCTAAGCGGCACGGGTGGTCCCCATTAGAGGTTCACGGCGCCAAAAGCTCGTTGAACAGTCTTTGTGTGAAATATAGCAGAGTCTAGGACTGCTTTTAGTGTCCTGGTGGCCCAGAGGTAGCATTCCCCGGTCACAATCATAAGATCGTGGGTTCAAATCCTGGTGGGGTGAGGTGTTGGTTAAATGTAGAAGTCCGCGTGCTTTATTGGGCTAATGAAATATATATGGATCCTCGTGTTTCGACGCCGCATTGGGTTAAGCGTTGCTCTGATCACCTAAGCGGCACGGGTGGTCCCCATTAGAGGTTCACGGCGCCATAAGCTCGTTGAACAGGCTTTGTGTGAAATATAGCAGAGTCTACGACTGCTTTTATTGTCCTGGTGGCCCAGAGGTAGCGTTTTTCGGTCACAATTATAAGATCGTGGGTTCAAATACTGGTGGGGTGAGGTGTTGATTAAATGTAGAAGTCCGCGTGCTTTATTGGTCTAATGAAATATATATGGATCCTTCTTGTTTCGAAGCCGCATTTGGTAAAATGTTCTTCTGATCACCTAAGCGGCACGGGTGGTCCCCATTAGAGGTTCACGGCGCCATAAACTCGTTGAACAGGCTTTGTGTGAAATATAGCAGAGTCTAGGAATGCTTTTAGTGTCCTGGTGGCCCAGAGGTATTCCCCGGTCACAATTAGAAGATCTTGGGTTCGAATCCTGGTGGGGTGTGTTGTTGATTATATGAAGAAGTCCGCGTGCTTTATTGGGCTAATGAAATATATATGGATCCTCGTGTTTCGAAGCCGCATTTGGTAAAACGTTGCTCTAATCACCTAAGCGGCATGGGTGGTCCCCATTAGAGGTTCACGGCGCCATAAGCTCGTTGAACAGGCTTTGTGTGAAATATAGCAGAGTCTACGACTGCTTTTATTGTCCTGGTGGCCCAGCGGTAGCGTTCCCCGGTCACAGTATAGGATCGTGGGTTCAAATCCTGGTGGGGTGAGGTGTTGATTAAATGTAGAAGTCCGCGTGCTTTATTGGGCTAATGAAATATATATGGATCAGCGTGTTTCGAAGCTGCATTTGGTAAAACGTTGCTCTGATCACCTAAGCGGCACGGATGGTCCCCATTAGAGGTTCACGTCGCCAAAAGCTCGTTGAACAGTCTTTGTGTGAAATATAGCAGAGTCTAGGACTGCTCTTAGTGTCCTGGTGGCCCAGAGGTAGCATTCCCCGGTCACAATTATAAGATCGTGGGTTCAAATCCTGGTGGGGTGAGGTGTTGATTATATGTAGAAGTCCGAGTGCTTTAATGGGCTAATGAAATATATATGGATGCTCGTGTTTCCAAGCCGGATATGGTAAAACGTTGCTCTGATCACCTAAGGGGCATGGGTGGTCCCCATTAGAGGTTCATGGTGCCATAAGGTCGTTGAACAGGCTTTGTGTGAAATATAGTAGAGTCTAGGACTGCTTTTATTGTCCTGGTGGCCCAGAGGTAGCATATCCCGGTCACAATTATAAGATCGTGGGTTCGAATCCTGGTGGGGTGAGGTGTTGATTATATGTAGAAGTCCGAGTGCTTTAATGGGCTAATGAAATATATATGGATGCTCGTGTTTCCAAGCCGGATATGGTAAAACGTTGCTCTGATCACCTAAGAGGCACGGGTGGTCCTCATTAGAGGTTCACTGCGCCATAAGCTCTTTGAACAGGCTTTGTGTTAAATATAGCAGAGTCTAGGACTGCATTTATTGAACTGGTGGCCCAGAGGTAGCGTTCCCCAGTCACATTTATAAGATCGTGGGTTAAAATCCTGGTGGGGTGAGGTGTTGATTATATGTAGAAGTCCGCGTGCTTCATTGGGCTAATGAAATATATATGGATCCTCGTATTTCCCTAGCGGTTGTCAAAACGCAATTGCTCTGATCACTATATCTGCGGCTGAGTGGTCCTATTAGAGGTTCAAGCGCCATAGAAGCTCGTTGAACAGGATTTGTGAAATATAGCAGGTGTAGGACTGCTTTTATTTGTCCTAATTGGTCCAGAGGGTAGCGTTCCCCAGAGTCCTAATTAAGATCGTGGGTTCAAATCCTGGTGGGGTGAGGTGTTGATTATATGTAGAAATCCGGTGCTTTGTTAGACTATTAAATATATATGGATCCTCGTGTTTCGAAGCCGCATTTGGTAAAACGTTGCTCTGATCACCTAAGCGGCACGGGTGGTCCCCATTAGAGGTTCACGGCGCCATAATCTCGTTGAACTGGCTTTGTGTGAAATATAGCAGAGTTTAGGACTGCTTTTATTGTCCTGGTGGCCCAGAGGTAGCGTTCCCCGGTCACAATTAGAAGATCGTGGGTTCGAATCCTGGTGGGGTGAGGTATTGATTATATGAAGAAGTCCGCGTGCATTATTGGGCTAATGAAATATATATGGATCCTCGTGTTTCGAAGCCACATTTGGTAAAACGTTGCTCTGATCACCTAAGCAGCACGGGTGGTCCCCTATAGTGGTTCACAGCGCCATAAGCTCGTTGAACAGGCTTTGTGTGAAATATAGCAGAGTCTAGGACAGCTTTTATTGTCCTAGTGGCCCAGAGGTAGCATTCCCCGGTCACAATTATAAGATCGTAGGTTCAAATCCTGCTGGGGTGAGGTGTTGATTATATGTAGAAGTCCACGTGCTTAATTGGGCTAATGAAATATATATAGATCCTCGTGTTTCGAAGCCGCATTTGGTAAAACGTTGCTCTGATCACCCAAGCGGCACGGGTGGTCCCCATTAGTGGTTCACGGTGCCATAAGCCCGTTGAACAGGCTTTGTGTGAAATATAGCAGAGTCTAGGACTGCTTTTATTGAACTGGTGGCCCAGAGGTAGCGTTCCCCGGTCACAATTATAAGATCGTGGGTTCAAATCCTGGTGGGGTGAGGTGTTGATTATATGTAGAAGTCCGCGTGCTTTATTGGGCTAATGAAATATATATGGATCCTAGTGTTTCGAAGCCGGATTTGATAAAACGTTGCTCTGATCACCTAAGCGGCACGGATGGTCCCCATTAGAGGTTCACAGCGCCATAAGCTAGTTGAACAGGCTTTGTGTGAAATATAGCAGAGTCTAGGACTGCTTTTATTGTCCTGGTGGCCCATAGGTAGCGTTCCTCGGTCACAATTATAGGATCGTGGGTTCGAATCCTGGTGAAGTGAGGTGTTGATTATATGAAGAAGTCCGGCGTGCTTTATTGGGCTAATGAAATATTTATGGATCCTCGTGTTTTTTCGAAGCGGCACATTTGGTAAAGCGTTGCTCCGGATCACCTAAAAGCGGCATAGGTGGTCCCCATTAGAGTTCACAGCGCCATTAGCTCGTTGAACAGGCTTTGTGTGAAATATAGTAGAGTCTAGAACTGCTTTTATTGTCGTAGTGGCCCAGAGGTACCATACCCCGGTCACAATTATAAGATCGTGGGTTTGAACCCTGGTGGGGTGAGGTGTTGATTATATGTAGAAGTCCGCGTGCTTTATTGGGCTAATGAAATATATATGGATCCTTCTTGTTTCGAAGCCGCATTTGGTAAAACGTTGGTCTGATCACCTAAGCGGCATGGGTGGTCCCCATTAGAGGTTCACGGCGCCATAAGCTCGTTGAACAGGTTTTGTGTGAAATATAGCAGAGTCTAGGACTGCTTTTGTTGTCTTAGTGGCCCAGAGGTAGCATTCCCCGGTCACAATTATAAGATCGTGGGTTCAAATCCTGGTGGGGTGAGGTGTTGATTATATGTAGAAGTCCGAGTGCTTTTTTTGGGCTATAAAATATATTTGGATCCTCGTGTTTCGAAGCCGCATTTGGTAAAACGTTGCTCTGATCACCTAAGCAGCACGGGTGGTCCCCATTAGAGGTTCACGGCGCCATAAGCTCGTTGAACAGGCTTTGTGTGAAATATAGCAGAGTCTAGGACTGCTTTTATTGAACTGGTGGCCCAGAGGTAGCGTTCCCCGGTCACATTTATAAGATCGTGGGTTCAAATCCTGGTGGGGTGAGGTGTTGATTATATGTAGAAGTCCGCGTGCTTCATTGGGCTAATGAAATATATATGGATCCTCGTATTTCCAAGCCGGATTTGGTAAAACGTTGCTCTGATCACCTATGCGGCACAGGTGGTCCCTATTAGAGGTTCACGGCGCCATAAGCTCGTTGAACAGGATTTGTGTGAAATATAGCAGAGTGTAGGACTGCTTTTATTGTCCTGGTGGTCCAGAGGTAGCGTTCCCAGGTCACAATTATAAGATCGTGGGTTCAAATCCTGGTGGGGTGAGGTGTTGATTATATGTAGAAGTCCGAGTGCTTTATTGGGCTAATGAAATATATATGGATCCTCGTGTTTCGAAGCCGCATTTGGTAAAACGTTGCTCTGATCACCTAAGCGGCACGGGTGGTCCCCATTAGAGGTTCACGGCACCATAATCTCGTTGAACTGGCTTTGTGTGAAATATAGCAGAGTCTAGGACTAGCTTTTATTGTCCTGGTGGCCCCAGGGTAGCGTTCCCCGGTCTGAATTAGAAGATGGAAGTAGGTTCCAGATCCTGGTGGGGAATTGAGGTGTTGATTATGTGTAGAAGTCCGCGTGCTTTATTGGGCTAATGAATTATATATGGATCCTCGTGTTTCGAAGTTGCATTTGGTAAAACGTTGCTCTGATAACCTAAGCGGCACGGGTGGTCCCCATTAGAGGTTCACGGCGCCATAAGCTAGTTGAACAGGCTTTGTGTGAAATATAGCAGAGTCTAGGACTGCTTTTATTGACCTGGTGGCCCAGAGTTAGCGTTCCCCGGTCACATTTATACGATCGGTGGTTCAAATCCTGGTGGGGTGAGGTGTTGATTATATGTAGAAGTCCGAGTGCTTTATTGGGCTAATGAAATATATTTGGATCCTCGTTTGTCGAAGCCGCATTTGGTAAAACGTTGCTCTGATCACCTAAGCAGCACGGGTGGTCCCTATTAGAGGTTCACGGCGCCATAAGCTCGTTGAACAGGATTTGTGTGAAATATAGCAGAGTGTAGGACTGCTTTTATTGAACTGGTGGCCCAGAGGTAGCGTTCCCCGGTCACATTTATACGATCGGTGGTTCAAATCCTGGTGGGGTGAGGTGTTGAATATATGTAGAAGTCCGAGTGCTTTATTGGGCTAATGAAATATATTTGGATCCTCGTTTTTCGAAGCCGCATTTGGTAAAACGTTGCTCTGATCACCTATCCAGCATGGGTGGTCCCTATTAGAGGTTCACGGCGCCATAAGCTCGTTGAACAGGATTTGTGTGAAATATAGCAGAGTGTAGGACTGCTTTTATTGTCCTGGTGGCCCAGAGGAAGCGTTCCCCGGTCACAATTAGAAGATCGTGGGTTGGAATCCTGGTGTGGTGAGGTGTTGATTATATGAAGAAGTCCGCGTGCTTTATTGGGCTAATGAAATATATATGGATCCTCATGTTTCGAAGCCGCATTTGGTAAAACGTTGCTCTGATCACCTAAGCGGCACGGGTGGTCCCCATTAGAGGTTCACGGCGCCATAAGCTAGTTGAACAGGCTTTGTGTGAAATATAGCAGAGTGTAGGACTGCTTTTATTGTTCTGGTGGCCCAGAGGTAGCGTCCCCCGGTCACAATTTTAAGATCGTGGGTTCAAATCCTGGTGGGGTGAGGTGTTGATTATATGTAGAAGCCCACGTGCTTTATTGGGCTAATGAAATATATATGGATCCTCGTGTTTCGAAGCCGCATTTGGTAAAACGTTGCTCTGATCACCTAAGCGGCACGGGAGGTCCCCATTAGAGGTTCACGGCGCCAAAAGCTCGTTGAACAGGCTTTGTGTGAAATATAGCAGAGTCTAGGACTGCTTTCATTGTCTTAGTGGCCCAGAGGTACCATTCCCCGGTCACAATTATAAGATCGTGGGTTCAAATCCTGGTGGGGTGAGGTGTTGATTATATGTAGAAGTCCGAGTGCTTTAATGGGCTAATGAAATATATATGGATGCTCGTTTTTCCAAGCCGGATATGGTAAAACGTTGCTCTGATCACCTAAGGGGCATGGGTGGTCCCCATTAGAGGTTCATGGCGCCATAAGGTCGTTGAACAGGATTTGTGTGAAATATAGCAGAGTGTAGGACAGCTTTTATTGTCCTGGTGGCCCAGAGGTAGCGTTCCCCGGTCACAATTATAAGATCGTGGGTTCAAATCCTGGTGGGGTGAGGTGTTGATTATATGTAGAAGTCCGCGTGCTTTATTGGGCTTATGAAATATATATGGATCCTCGAGTTTCCAAGCCAGATTTGGTAAAACGTTGCTCTCTCCACCCTAAAAGCGGCCGCGGGTGGTCCCCTATAGTGGTCCCCACGGCGCCACCAAGCTCGTTGAACAGGCTTTGTGTGAAATATAGCAGAGTGTAGGAGTGCTTTTATTGTTCTGGTGGCCCCAGAGGTAGCGTTCCCCGGTCACAATTATAAGATCTTGGGTTTAAATCCTAGTAGGGTGAGGTGTTGATTATATGTAGAAGTCCGCGTGCTTTATTGGGCTAATGAAATATATATGGATTCTCCTGTTTCGAAGGCGCATTTGGTAAAACGTTGCTCTGATCACCTAAGTGGCACGGGTGGTCCCCATTAGAGGTTCACGGCGCCATAAGCTCGTTGAACAGGCTTTGTGTAAAATATAGCAGAGTCTAGGACTGCTTTTATTTGTCCCTAATGTTGAGGTAGCATTCCCCGGTCACAATTATAAGATTGTGGGCTCAAATCCTGGTGGGGTGAGGTGTTGATTATATGTAGAAGTCCGCGTGCTTTAATGGTCTAATGAAATATATATGGATCCTCGGGTTTCGAAGCCACATTTGGTAAAACGTTGCTCTGATCACCTAAGCGGCACGGGGTGTCCCCATTAGAGGTTCACGGCTCCATAAGCTCGTTGAACAGTCTTTGTGTGAAATATGGCAGAGTCTAGGACTGCTTTTATTGTCCTGGTGGCCCCAGAAGGTAGCGTCCCCCGGTCACAATTATAAGATTGTGGGCTCAAATCCTGGTGGGGTGAGGTGTTGATTATATGTAGAAGTCCGCGTGCTTTAATGGTCTAATGAAATATATATGGATCCTCGGGTTTCGAAGCCACATTTGGTAAAACGTTGCTGCTCTCTCCACCCTAAAGCGTACGGGTGTGGTCCCCTATAGTGGTCCACGGCGCCATAAGCTCGTTGAACAGGCTTTATTATTGAAATATAGCAAGAGTCTAAATTGCTTATGGCTGTCCTGGTGGCTCAGAGGTAAGCGTTCCCCAGTCACAATTATAAGATGCGTGGGTTTGAATCTGGTGGGGTGAGGTGTTGATTATATAAAAGAAGTCCGGCATTACTTTATTGGGCTAATGAAATATATATGGATCACCGGTGTTCAAAACCGCATTTAGCAAACTTTATCTGATGACACCAAGCGTACAGGTGAATTAATTAGAGTTCGGCCATAAGCTCGTTAAACAGAAGCTGTGTAAGAAATATAGCAGAGTCTAGGACTGCTTTTATTGTCCTGGTGGCCCCGGTAGCGTTCCCGGTCACATTTATAAGATCGTGGGTTCAAATCCTGGTGGGGTGAGGTGTTGATTATATGTAGAAGTCCGCGTGCTTTATTGGGCTAATGAAATATATATGGATCCTCGTGTTTCGAACCCGGATTTGGTAAAACGTTGCTCTGATCACCTAAGTGGCACGGGTGGTACCCATTAGAGGTTCACGGCGCCATAAGCTCGTTGAACAGGCTTTGTGAGAAATATAGCAGAGTCTAGGACTACTTTTATTGTCCTGGTGGCCCAGAGGTAGCGTTCCACGGTCACAATTAGAAGATCGTGGGTTCGAATCCTGGTGGGGTGAGGTGTTGATTATATGAAGTCAGCGTAGCTGTTGGGCTAATAAGAGAATATATATGGATCCTCGTGTTTCGAACCCGGATTTGGTAAAACGTTGCTCTGATCATCTAAGCGGCACGGGTGGTACCCATTAGAGGTTCACGGCGCCATAAGCTCGTTGAACAGGCTTTGTGAGAAATATAGCAGAGTCTAGGACTGCTTTTATTGTCTTAGTGGCCCAGAGGTAGCAATCCCCGGTCACAATTATAAGATCGTTGGTTCAAATCCTGGTGGGGTGAGGTGTTGATTATATGTAGAAGTCCGCGTGCTTCATTGGGCTAATGAAATATATATGGATCCTCGTATTTCCAAGCCGGATTTGGTAAAACGTTGCTCTGATCACCTATGCAGCACAGGTGGTCCCTATTAGAGGTTTACGGCGCCATAAGCTCGTTGAACAGGATTTGTGTGAAATATAGCAGAGTGTAGGACTGCTTTTATTGTCCTGGTGGCTCAGAGGTAGCGTTCCCAGGTCACAATTATAAGATCGTGGGTTCAAATCCTGGTGGGGTGAGGTGTTGATTATATGTAGAAGTCCGAGTGCTTTATTGGGCTAATGAAATATATATGGATCCTCGTGTTTCGAAGCCGCATTTGGTAAAACGTTGCTCTGATCACTAAGCGGCACGGGTGGTCCCATTAGAGGTTCCGCGGCGCCATAATCTCGTTGAACTGGCTTTATTGAAATATAGCGAAGTCTAGGACTGCTTTTATTGTCCTAGTGGCCCCAGAGGTAGCGTTCACGGTCACAATTAGAGATCGTGGGTTCGAATCCTGGTAGAATTGAGGTGTTGATTATATGAAAGAAGTCCGCGTGCATTATTGGGCTAATGAAATATATATGGATCCTCGTGTTTCGAAGCCACATTTGGTAAAACGTTGCTCTGATCACCTAGGCGGCACGGGTGGTCCCCTATAGTGGTTCACAGCGCCATAAGCTCGTTGAACAGGCTTTGTGTGAAATATAGCAGAGTCTAGGACAGCTTTTATTGTCCTAGTGGCCCAGAGGTAGCATTCCCCGGTCACAATTATAAGATCGTAGGTTCAAATCCTGCTGGGGTGAGGTGTTGATTATATGTAGAAGTCCGCGTGCTTTATTGGGCTAATGAAATATATATGGATCCTCGTGTTTCGAAGCCGGATTTGGTAAAACGTTGCTCTGATAACCTAAGCGGCACTGGTGGTCCCCATTAGAGGTTCACGGCGCCATAAGCTAGTTGAACAGACTTTGTGTGAAATATAGCAGAGTGTAGGACTGCTTTTATTGAACTGGTGGCCCAGAGGTAGCGTTCCCCGGTCACATTTATATGATCGGTGGTTCAAATCCTGGTGGGGTGAGGTGTTGATTATATGTAGAAGTCCGAGTGCTTTATTGGGCTAATGAAATATATTTGGATCCTCGTTTTTCGAAGCCGCATTTGGTAAAACGTTGCTCTGATCACCTATGCAGCACGGGTGGTCCCTATTAGAGGTTCACGGCGCCATAACCTCGTTGAACAGGATTTGTGTGAAATATAGCAGAGTGTAGGACTGCTTTTATTGTCCTGGTGGCCCAGAGATACCGTTCCCCGGTCACAATTATAAGATCGTGGGTTCAGATCCTGGTGGGGTGAGGTGTCGATTATATGTAGAATTCCGCGTGCTTTATTGGGCTAATGAAATATATATGGATCCTCGAGTTTCCAAGCCAGATTTGGTAAAACGTTGCTCTCTCCACCTAAGCGGCATGGGTGGTTCCCTATAGTGGTCCCACGGCGCCATAAGCTCGTTGAACAGGCTTTGTGTGATATATAGCAGAGTCTAGGACTGCTTTTATTGTCCTGGTGGCCCAGAGGTAGCGTTCCCCGGTCACAATTAGAAGATCGTGGGTTGGAATCCTGGTGTGGTGAGGTATGGATTATATGAAGAAGTCCGCGTGCTTTATTGGGCTAATGAAATATATATGGATCCTCGTGTTTCGAAGCCGCATTTGGTAAAACGTTGGTCTGATCACCTAAGCGGCACGGGTGGTCCCCATTAGAAGTTCACGGCGCCATAAGCTCGGTGAACAGGCTTTGTGTGAAATATAGCAGAGTCTAGGACTGCTTTTATTGTCCTGGTGGCCCAGAGGTAGCGTTCCCCGGTCACAATTAGAAGATCGTGGGTTCAAATCCTGGTGGGGGTGAGGTGTTGATTATATGTAGAAGTCCGTACTTTATTGGGCTAATAGAATATATATGGATCTCGATGTTTGAGCCGCATTGGTAAAACCTTACTCACCATGGCAGGGGTCCCCATTAAGGTTCACGGCGCCAAAAAGCTTTCGTTGGAACAGGCTTTATTAACGAAATATATGGCAGAGTCTAGGACTGCTTTATTGTGTTAGTAGCCCCGGAGGTAGCATTCCCCGGTCTGAATTATAAGATCGTGGGTTCAAATCCTGGTGGGGTGAGTGTTGATTATATGCTAGAGATCGAGTCTCTAATGGGCTAATGAAATATATATGGATGCTCGTGTTTCCAAGCCGGATATGGTAAAACGTTGCTCTGATCACCTAAGGGGCATGGGTGGTCCCCATTAGAGGTTCATGGCGCCATAAGGTCGTTGAACAGGATTTGTGTGAAATATAGCAGAGTGTAGGACTGCTTTTATTGTCCTGGTGGCCCAGAGGTAGCGTTCCCCGGTCACAATTATAAGATCGTGGGTTCAAATCCTGGTGGGGTGAGGTGTTGATTATATGTAGAAGTCCGAGTGCTTTAATGGGCTAATGAAATATATATGGATCCTCGAGTTTCCAAGCCAGATTTGGTAAAACGTTGCTCTCTCCACCGAAGCGGCACGGGTGGTCCCTTATAGTGGTCCCACGGCGCCATAAGCTCGTTGAACAGGCTTTGTGTGAAATATAACAGAGTCTAGGATTGCTTATAGTGTCCTGGTGGCTCAGAGGTAGCGTTCCCCAGTCACAATTATAAGATCGTGGGTTTGAATCCTGGTGGGGTGAGGTGTTGATTATATAAAGAAGTCCGCGTGCTTTATTGGGCTAATGAAATATATATGGATCCTCGTGTTTCGAAGCCGCATTTGGTAAAACGTTGCTCTGATCACCCAAGCGGCACGGGTGGTCCCCATTAGAGGTTCACGGCGCCATAAGCTCGTTAAACAGGCTTTGTGTGAAATATAGCAGAGTCTAGGACTGCTTTTATTGTCCTGGTGGCCCAGAGGTAGCGTTCTCCGGTCACAATTAGAAGATCGTGGGTTCGAATCCTCGTGGGGTGAGGTGTTGACTATATGAAGAGGTCTGCGTGCTATATTGGGCTAATGAAATATAAATGGATCCTCGTTTTTCGAAGCCGCATTTGGTAAAACGTTGCTATGATCACCCAAGCGGCACGGGTGGTCCCCATTAGAGGTTCACGGCGCCAAAAGCTAGTTGAACAGGCTTTGAGTGAAACATAGCAGAGTCTAGGACTGCTTTTATTGAACTGGTGGCCCAGAGGTAGCGTTCCCCGGTCACATTTATAAGATCGTGGTTTCAAATCCTGGTGGGGTGAGGTGTTGATTATGTGTAGAAGTCAGCATGCTTTATTGGGCTAATGAAATATATATGGATCCTCGTGTTTCGAACCCGGATTTGGTAAAACGTTGCTCTGATCACCTAAGCGGCACGGGTGGTACCCATTAGAGGTTCACGGCGCCATAAGCTCGTTGAACAGGCTTTGTGAGAAATATAGCAGAGTCTAGGACTGCTTTTATTGTCCTGGTGGCCCAGAGGTAGCGTTCCACGGTCACAATTAGAAGATCGTGGGTTCGAATCCTGGTGGGGTGAGGTGTTGATTATATGAAGAAGTCCGCGTGCATTATTGGGCTAATGAAATATATATGGATCCTCGTGTTTCGAAGCCACATTTGGTAAAACGTTGCTCTGATCACCTAAGCGGCACGGGTGGTCCCCTATAGTGGTTCACAGCGCCATAAGCTCGTTGAACAGGCTTTGTGTGAAATATAGCAGAGTCTAGGACTGCTTTTATTGTCCTAGTGGCCCAGAGGTAGCATTCCCCGGTCACAATTATAAGATCGTGGGTTCAAATCCTGCTGGGGTGAGGTGTTGATTATATGTAGAAGTCCGCGTGCTTTATTGGGCTAATGAAATATATATGGATCCTCGTGTTTCGAAGCCGGATTTGGTAAAACGTTGCTCTGAAAATCTAAGCGGCACGGGTGGTCCCCATTAGAGGTTCACGGCGCCATAAGCTAGTTGAACAGGCTTTGTGTGAAATATAGCAGAGTCTAGGACTGCTTTTATTGAACTGGTGGCCCAGAGGTAGCGTTCCCCGGTCACATTTCTTCGATCGGTGGTTCAAATCCTAGTGGGGTGAGGTGTTGATTATATGTAGAAGTCCGAGTGCTTTATTGGGCTAATGAAATGTATTTGGATCCTCGTTTTTCGAAGCCGCATTTGGTAAAACTTTGCTCTGATCACCTAAGCAGCACGGGTGGTCCCTATTAGAGGTTCACGGCGCCATAAGCTCGTTGAACAGGCTTTGTGTGAATTATAGCAGAGTCTAGGACTGCTTTTATTGTCCTAGTGGCCCACAGGTAGCATTCCCCGGTCACAATTATAAGATCGTGGGTTCAAATCCTGGAGGGGTGAGGTGTTGATTATATGTAGAAGTCCGCGTGCTTTATTGGGCTAATGAAATATATATGGATCCTTCTTGTTTCGAAGCCGCATTTGGTAAAACGTTGGTCTGATCACCTAAGCGGCACGGGTGGTCCCCATTAGAGGTTCACGGCGCCATAACTCGTTGAACAGGCTTTGTGTGAAATATAGCAGAGTCTAGGACTGCTTTTATTGTCCTGGTGGCCCAGAGGTAGCATTCCCCGGACACAATTATAAGATCGTGGGTTCCAAATCCTGGTGGGGTGAGTGTTGATTATATGAAAGTCCGAGTGCTTTATTGGGCTAATAGGAAATATATTTGGATCCTCCTGTTTCGAAGCCGCATTTGGTAAAACGTTGCTCTGATCACCTAAGCGGCACTGGTGGTCCCCATTAGAGGTTCACGGCGCCATAAGCTCGTTGAACAGGATTTGTGTGAAATATAGCAGAGTGTAGGACTGCTTTTATTGTCCTGGTGGCCCAGAGTTAGCGTTCCCCGGTCACAATTATAAGATCGTGGGTTCAAATCCTGGTGGGGTGAGGTGTTTATTATATGTAGAAGTCCGCGTGCTTTATTGGGCTTATGAAATATATATGGATCCTCGAGTTTCCAAGCCAGATTTGGTAAAACGTTGCTCTGATCACCTAAGCAGCACGGGTGGTCCCCATTAGAGGTTCACGGCGCCAAAAGCTCGTTGAACAGGCTTTGTGTGAAATATAGCAGAGTCTAGGACTGCTTTTATTGTCCTAGTGGCCCAGAGGTAGCATTCCCCGGACACAATTATAAGATCGTGGGTTCAAATCCTGGTGGGGTAAGGTGTTGATTATATGTAGAAGTCCGAGTGCTTTATTGGGCTAATGAAATATATATGGATGCTCGTGTTTCCAAGCCGGATATGGTAAAACGTTGCTCTGATCACCTAAGCGGCACGGGTGGTCCCCATTAGAGGTTCACGGCGCCATAATCTCGTTGAACAGGCTTTGTGTGAAATATAGCAGAGTCTAGGACTGCTTTTATTGTCCTGGTGGCCCAGAGGTACCGTTCCCCCGTCACAATTAGAAGATCTTGGGTTCAAATCCTGGTGGGGTGAGGTGTTGATTATATGAAGAAGTCCGCGTGCTTTATTGGGCTAATGAAATATATATGGATCCTCGTGTTTCGAAGCCGCATTTGTTAAAACATTGCTCTGATCACCTAAGCGGCACGGGAGGTCCCCATTAGAGGTTCACGGCGCCATAAGGTAGTTGAACAGGCTTTGTGTGAAATAAAGCAGAGTGTAGGACTGCTTTTATTGTCCTGGTGGCCCAGAGGTACCGTTCCCCGGTCACAATTATAAGACCGTGGGTTCAAATCCTGGTGGGGTGAGGTGTCGATTATATGTAGAAGTCCGTGTGCTTTATTAGGCTAATGAAATATATATGGATCCTCGAGTTTCCAAGCCAGATTTGGTACAACGTTGCTCTCTCCACCTAAGCGGCACGGGTGGTCCCCTATAGTGGTCCCACGGCGCCATAAGCTCGTTGAACAGGCTTTGTGTGAAATATAACAGTAGTCGAGGACTGCTTATAGTGTCCTGGTGGCTCAGACGTAGCGTTCCCCAGTCACAATTATAAGATCGTGGGTTCGAATCCTGGTGGGGTGAGGTGTTGATTATAAAAAGAAGTCCGCGTGCTTTATTGGGCTCATGAAATATATATGGATCCTCGCCTTTCGGGAAGCCGCATCGGTAAAAACGTTGCCTGATCGCTGGGCGGCAGGGGTGGTCCCATTAGAGGTTCACGGCGCCATAATCTGTTGAACAGGCTTTGTGAAATATAGCAGAGCTCAGAATGTTTTTAGTGTCCCAGGCCCATAGAGGCAGCGTTTCCTCGGTCACAATTAGGATCGTGGGTTCGAACTTGATGGGGTGAGGTGTTGATCATATGAAGAAGTCCGCGTCCTTTATTGTGCTAATGAAATATATACGGATCCTCGTGTTTCGAAGCCGCATTTGGTAAAACGTTGCTCTGATCACCTAAGCGGCACGGGTGGTCCCCTATAGTGGTTCACAATGCCATAAGCTCATTGAACAGGCTTTGTGTGAAATATAGCAGAGCCTAGGACTGCTTTTATTGTCCTAGTGGCCCAGAGGTAGCATTCCCCGGTCACAATTATAAGATCGTGGGTTCAAATCCTGCTGGGGTGAGGTGTTGATTATATGTAGAAGTCCGCGTGCTTTATTGGGCTAATGAAATATATATGGATCCTCGTGTTTCGAAGCCGGATTTGGTAAAACGTTGCTCTAATCACCTAAGCGGCAATGGGTCCCCACAGAGGTCTGGCGGCGCCATAAGGTCGTTGAACAGGCTTTGTGTGAAATATAGTAGAGTTCAGGACTGCTTTATTGTCCTTGTGGCCTGAGGTAGCATACCCCGGTTACAATTATAAGATCGTGGGTTCAAATCCTGGTGGGGTGAGGTGTTGATTATATGTAGAAGTCTGCGTGCTTTATTGGGCTAATGAAATATATATGGATACTCGTGTTTCGAAGCCGCATTTAGTAAAACGTTGCTCTGATCACCTAAGCGGCACGGGTGGTTCCCCTATAGTGGTTCACAGCGCCATAAGCTCGTTGAACAGGCTTTGTGAGAAATATAGCAGAGTCTAGGGCTGCTTTTATTGTCCTAGTGGCCCAGAGGTAGCATTCCCCGGTCACAATTATAAGATCGTGGTTTCAAATCCTGGTGGGGTGAGGTGTTGATTATATGTAGAAGTCTGCGTGCTTTATTGGGCTAATGAAATATATATGGATCCTCGTGTTTCGAAGCCGGATTTGGTAAAACGTTGCTCTAATCACCTAAGCGGCACGGGTGGTCCCCATTAAAGGTTCATGGCGCCATAAGGTCGTTGAACAGGCTTTGTGTGAAATATAGTTGAGTCTTGGACTGCTTTTATTGTCCTGGTGGCCCAGAGGTAGCATACCTCGGTCACAATTATAAGATCGTGGGTTTGAATCCTGGTGGGGTGAGGTGTTGATTATATGTAGAAGTCTGAGTGCTTTAATGAGCTAATGAAATATATATGGATACTTGTGTTTCCAAGCCGGATATGGTAAAACGTTGCTCTGATCACCTAAGGGGCATGGGTGGTCCCCATTAGAGGTTCATGGCGCCATAAGGTCGTTGAACAGGCATTGTGTGAAATATAGTAGAGTCTAGGACTGCTTTTATTGTCCTAGTGGCCCAGAGGTAGCATTCCCCGGACACAATTATAAGATCGTGGGTTCAAATCCTGGTGGGGTAAGGTGTTGATTATATGTAGAAGTCCGAGTGCTTTATTGGGCTAATGAAATATATATGGATGCTCGTGTTTCCAAGCCGGATATGGTAAAACGTTGCTCTGATCACCTAAGCGGCACGGGTGGTCCCCATTAGAGGTTCACGGCGCCATAATCTCGTTGAACAGGCTTTGTGTGAAATATAGCAGAGTCTAGGACTGCTTTTATTGTCCTGGTGGCCCAGAGGTACCGTTCCCCCGTCACAATTAGAAGATCTTGGGTTCAAATCCTGGTGGGAGGTGTTGATTATGGGCGAAGAAGTCCTGCTTTTATTGGGCTAATGAAATATATATGGATTCTCCTGTTTCGAAGCCGCATTAGGTAACACGTTGCTCTGATCACATAAGTGGCACGGGTGGTCCCCATTAGAGGTTCACGACGCCATAAGCTCGTTGAACAGGCTTTGTGTGAAATAAAGCAGAGTCTAGGACTGCTTTTATTGTCCTGGTTGCCCAGAGGTAGCGTTCCCCGGTCACAATTATAAGATCGTGGCTTCAAATCCTGGTGGGTTGAGGCGTTGATTATATGTAGAAGTCTGCGTGCTTTATTGGACTAATGAAATATATATGGATCCTCAGGTTTCGAAGCCGCATTTGGTTAAACGTTGCTCTGATCACCTAAGCGGCACGGGTTGTCCCCTATAGTGGTCCCACGGCGCTATAAGCTCGTTGAACAGGCTTTGTGTGAAATATAGCAGAGTCTAGGACTGCTTTTACTGTCCTGGTGGCCCAGAGGTAGCGTTCCCCGGTCACAATTAGAAGATCGTGGGTTCAAATCCTGGTGGGGTGAGGTGTTGATTATATAAAGAAGTCCGCGTGCTTTATTGGGCTCATGAAATATATATGGATCCTCGTGTTTCGAAGCCGCATTTGGTAAAACGTTGCTCTGATCACCCAAGCGGCAGGGGTGGTCCCCATTAGAGGTTCACGGCGCCATAAGCTTGTTGAACAGGCTTTGTATGAAATATAGCAGAGTCTAGGAATGCTTTTAGTGTCCTGGTGGCCCAGAGGTAGCGTTTCCCCGGTCACAATTAGAAGATCGTGGGTTCGAATCCT
Source organism: Homarus americanus (assembly GCF_018991925.1). Classification (NCBI taxonomy): domain Eukaryota; kingdom Metazoa; phylum Arthropoda; class Malacostraca; order Decapoda; family Nephropidae; genus Homarus; species Homarus americanus. The sequence continues at coordinate 403 of NW_024734827.1, read as the reverse complement.
GATGGGGTGAGGTGTTGATCATATGAAGAAGTCCGAGTCCTTCATTGTGCTAATGAAATATATACGGATCCTCGTGTTTCGAAGCCGCATTTGGTAAAACGTTGCTCTGATCACCTAAGCGGCACGGGTGGTCCCCTATAGTGGTTCACAATGCCATAAGCTCGTTGAACAGGCTTTGTGTGAAATATAGCAGAGCCTAGGACTGCTTTTATTGTCCTAGTGGCCCAGAGGTAGTATACATCGTCACAATTATAAGATCATGGGTTTGAATCCTGGTGGGGTGAGGTGTTGATTATATGTAGAAGTCCGAGTGCTTTTAATGAGTTAAATGAAATATATATGGATACTTGTGTTTCCAAGCCGGATATGGTAGAACGTTGCTCAATTACCTAAGGGCGGTGGT
>NW_024734826.1:0-16669 GCF_018991925.1 Homarus americanus | reverse complement strand
TCATATATCCGGTAAACGTTTTAGTTCTGGTATACGTTACGTATTTTTTCATTTTTATTAATACCTTTACATGATGATGATGATGAATGGTGATAATGATGATGACCTTTAAATATGATAACGACTTAACTTTAACTGTAGTAATAACATATAAATACTGGTTTAAAAATAATATAATTAGTCAGCAGTAAATTTAACACCACTGACCCAAGCTTACATAAACACACCTGATTTACCAATTTGTTAAGTTCACAATTAATGGGTATTTTACACTCAAAAGTTTATAGCCAATTACGTTTTAATGAATGATTGCATTTTTGTGTGTCAAAGGCGACCGTACGTCTGGCGAAGGAGTTTTATGACTGTGAGGAGAAGGCCAGACGCTGCTCATTACCAGTACTGGCAGTGTGTTTTATGGTAGACCCCTGACTGTGCCTTGGGTGCACCGACGACACCAGCCGATCACACACACATTTACTTACTTACTCACTCCACCGACAGACTATTACTACGTCGATAGATTCTCACATATATTCTTCACGTAATTAGTGAAGGTCGGCTGGTCTCCACACTCCCTCCCCTTCCCCGTGTCCACGGCGGCCACCACACACGTAGCCAAAGATCCATTTACAAGCTCCTTACACGTGTCTGTGCGCCCCGCCCACCATTCTCCGGACACACACATTTCATCCTGTCCTCGGATGGGCGTGTGACTTGTGGCAGGTGTCGTCGCCCTTACCTTACGACCCAAGACAATGTTTCTTACCTACCACTGTGTCGTACATTACTGCTGTCTTCCCTGCTGGCGGGGCACGTAGGTCGACCATCACACATAATGTTTACTTACAAAATACACAATAGTTTCCACCATTCAGGATGATGCAATAACTAACCTCTTGAGGATTTTTAGCTTTAATTATCGTCCTTCGAATGTTATTGTTTAAACCAACGTCCTTAAAGATTTATAGCTTAAACCATCGTTAAAGGTTATAACAGCTGGGTTAAGTTCTCTGTCATCATCTTTTAGGATTTGGTTTGACATTAAAAATAACCATTATTCCCGTCTTTATATACAGCATTAACCCTAGGCCACATTATTCACCGTCTTGGCCACTAGTCTTGTTCATCATAGTTTAATACCGTCTCTTCACTATCCCGAGTTCAGACCAGTATCATCTGCATATCGAATATTTGATACTACGTTACCATTAACTTTTAGTCCTTCATCGTTTCTTATAACTTTTCTCATTATAAATTTTTGATCAGTGATTATGCAGTCCTGGAGATAGCACGCAGCCCTCACTAACTCCTTCCGAGGGTTAGGTTAGTTTAGGTTAAGTTAGGTTTTATTAATTAAGTAGATGATGATGATGTTAGGTTGTGTTAGGGATCTCTTGAAGGCTAGGAGTCCCCGCATATTTCGCTTGGTGATTAAGTACCTTAACTCTAAACGGGGGGTTAGGCTAGTTTAAGTCAGATTGAGTTAGGTTAGGTTACGTTAGGTTAAATTGGATTAAATTAGGTTAGATTAGGTTTTAATTAGGTTAGGTTTGGTTAGGTTGAAACAAGGGATGGCTCCTTAACTTTATGATATCCGGTTAATGTTAGGATAAGTGTTATAAAGATAGGGCAGGTTAATGTTTGGTTTGGTTTGGTTTGGTTAGCTTTGCGTTATGTTAGGTTACATTAGTTTAATGTTAGGTTAACTTAATGGACTAGGTGGCGAAACTGCGAATCATCGCCCCCCCCTCTCCCTCCCCACTCCACCTGCTGTTTGATAATTTTGATAAACGACCAAACAGGCAGACAGACAGAGATAAATACACGAATAAATATATAATGAAATGGACATACACTTAGACAGATGAATATATCAAATAGACAGATAGATAAATAGACCCCCCAGGTTGGTATGTCATGGTCCTTCAGTGTGTGGTGATAAATGGCTCGGGTCTTGTGTGTTCGTGGGTCTGCGGGTCTCTGAATTTTCTAAAAGTTATTATTACTTTTTCTTCGTCAGTAATGTATAGGAGTGATGCTCAAGGTTCCTTTATTAACGGTGGGTCTCTCTCTCTCTCTCTCTCTCTCTCTCTCTCTCTGTGTGTGTGTGTGTGTGTTTTGCGCTATTCGGCCCCTGAAGAGCCCTGGCGTCTCCTTACTAACGTTGCGTCAAATGGCCTAAGACACAAACTGGCGTTTCTCCCACTCCTGGGAGTTGTTGATATAGTGTGCGCCTATTTTTGCCAGGTCTTGGAGGGGGAGGTGTCTATCTGTCCTTCTGTCTTTTCAATTATGTGATCCTCTCTCTCTCTCTCTCTCTCTATTTTTCCTTCTTCCTCTTTTCCCTCTTTCTTTTTCCTTCTTTCACTTTTCTCTCTCTCTCCTTTCTCCTGTCTCTCTTTCATTCTCCCTCTGCTGCTCTCTGATTCATCCTCTCGACTTTTCCCTCCTCTCTCTCTCTCCAGAAACAATAAATATACAGTAAACTCCCTAAGTGGCATCCCTCCCCCTACACCAATTACCATACATGGGTCAACACGTGGACACGTCAATAGTCATCAGTGGTAGAACGTAACAAAGGGTAATCCTGGGACAAATTAGGCCAGAGGTTAGGTTAAGTAGATTAGGTTAGGTAACTTTTGGTTAGGTTAGTTTAGGTAGCGTTAGGTAAGGTTCGGTTAGCATTAGGTTCGGTTAGGATTAGGTTCGGTTAGCATTAGGTTCGGTTAGGATTAGGTTCGGTTAGCATTAGGTTTTAGCATTAGGTTTGGTTAGCTTAAGCGTTAGGTTAAATTTGTGTATTTTCTGTCAGTCTACATTGTACCGGGAAATAGCTTGGGGGAGAGGATATATTCAGGCCAAGCAGACACTCGACATATATCATAATAAACAACACACGAGGTAAACATTGAGTTATACAATGAAAAAAAACATAAACTGAGTACAATCAATTATACATACATACAACCCACACTCATCCTGCGAACGGTAGCACAAAAAGGATTACAGAATAGAGGCCACAAAGGGTGTTTCTCACACCCCAGTGGTCAGGATATCATGGCATTAAGTGTTACAGAGTATTAACAGTATATTGTTTGTTTAAGTCGGCACATAGAAGTCTGCTCAAGTCCGAGATGCGAAGTGTGGATACAGCCTTAGTATATCAGCTATCTTGTCATCAGAGATGAAGCGCTGTGCCGTTGCATACACAGTGTGCTTGGTTCTATCCCTATAAGGTTCTATTTTTTCACAGTCTAAGACGTAGTGTTGGAGTATGTGGCTATGTGTCTGGCCACACACTTTACATTTAGTCTTGTTTATATCTGCTTGAGGAACATATTCCCAGAGGTACTTATATCCTAACCTTAATCTAGCGGTTACAAGATCTTGTAATCTAGTTATCTTGTTACTTGCTCCATATACATGTTTACTTGATACATCTCATCATGGTAAACAATGGATTGGCTAGGACCTGTTTGCACTTGTCTATTGGCTTCAAGTTCATCAATAAGCTCTTTTCTGATTGCAGTTTTAAGGTTTTGTTTGACAGTCGCAGATTTTATTCAACATTGTATTCAACATTGAGATGGGATTCACGGCAGTTTGATCCTGACCCCCCCCCCCTCTCCCCAATACACATGTTTGTGTCTGGCTTCACAGAGACAGGCGGGTGACAATCTGGAGAGGGGGGATGGGGGAGGGCGCGAGAAGACTCACCTAAATCACCCAGCAGGCGCTTTGTGACACCCAAAAAGTGACCTTTGGGTGGGGGCAGTATTCTCGCCAGATCTAGACCAGTGGGCAGTGTTAACCCCCAAAGGTCACCGAAGCAGGAGTGACCTTTGGGAAGTTTTGGGATTATAAATAGTGTTGTAGGAGGTGGTGGTGGAGGTGGTAGGTTCGTGAAGTCCTTGGTGGTGGTGGTTTGTTGAAGAGGGTCTGTTTTTTTATTGTTTTTATGTTTGTTTGATTGTTTTTATGTATGTTTGTTTGTTTTACTGTTTGTTTGTTTGTTTGTTTTATTGTTTGTTTGTTTTGTTTAATTCTTCGTTTGTTCGTTTTATTGTTTGATTGTTTGTTTGTTTTTTGTTTGTTGGTATGTTTGTTTGTTTTATTGTTTGTTGGTATGTTTGTTTGTTTTATTGATTTTGTTTGTTTTATTGTTTGTTTTTTAGAATGATGTTTTTTGTGGTGTCATTATTGTTTGTGTTGTGTTGTTGCTTGCTTGTTTGTTTGTGATGTGTTGTTTGTTTGTGGTTGGTGTGTTTGTGAGAGAGAGAGAGAGACACAGAGAGAGAGAGAGAGAGTATCAACACAATTTCCATACCATATATTTACCAACAACTTTGTCATAACGTAACAGTGAGCCAGGGACTCTCTCTCTCTCTCTCTCTCTCTCTCTCTCTCTCTCTCTCTCTCTCTCATGATAAAAAACTGATCGACTTGTACCTGTGGTTCTTGTTTGTGTTTTAATTGTTAATTTAATACAACTTTTTATCTTATTTCTAATTTCTACTGTTGTTCCAGCCACATGTTGTATTGTTAATAATAATAATAATAATACGGTAATAATAATAATAAAAATAATGATGATAATAATAATAATTGAGACGATAATTATTAAAATATGGAGGCAGGAGGAGGAAGAGGGAAGGAATGATGATAGTTGAGAAGATGACAATAGTAGTGATAATGCTGGTTGTGGTAGTGATGGTAATATTACACACGTAACAATAATGGTTGCCCTTCGTGTACGAGGATGGCCGGCTCTAGAGCAACCTAGGCGTGAATTTGTTTAAGGTGTTAGAATCTGTCGCCAACACCACAACCACACCCTAAGTTAACGAGTTGTATGACGCAGTTTCAATGAATAGTCCGAGAAGACCGGACAACTCGGCAACTGCACTGGCTAACCATTATTCCAGAATAAGATCCGCAAATCGATTAACATCCAGGTTCCCATTTACTGGTAAATAGAAAGCCAAATGACGTAAAAAAAAAATGCTCATAGTTTCACTCTGTCCGGGAATCGAACAGGGTCCACTCGCTTGCAAGGCGAGCATGCTGACTATTACACCACAGGTTGCCAAAATCACGTTTAGTAAAAAATAATTTTTTTTTTTCGTGCTGGTCAAGCCCCGACCAGAGGTTAGCTAGACCCCCGGACAACTCTTTCGGAGCTTGACCAGCACGTGGTATTGGTATTATTATCTCGACTTGATTATATGTTACAAATTCACTTGTGAGTTTTCAATGTTTTGTTTTGTATAATATTTACTTATTCTAAGCTAAATGTTAACAAATAAATGACTTAAATAATACGAAAACAAACAAATAAAAGCGGAACTCCACCTAATATATACTGTATATTACACTAAATAGGGATAATTGGCCATTAGTGATAACTTCTATGTATTTCTCTTTTCTGGAAGCTTTTGACTGGCCATAAACGATCCTGTAGATCATAAATATACATATAAATGAATACCTTCATGCATAATGTAACCTGACCAGACCTAACGTAACTTAACCTAATCTAGCCTAACCTAACCTAACGTAACCTAACGTAACCTAACGAAATCTTCTTCTTCTCCTCACATGCATTATTTCATTTTCAACCCAATTAAAATTCGAACGCCTTAACTTTACACACCGTGGTCCTGGGTTGTGGGTGGAGAGGGGGGATGGGGGAGGGCGGGGGGGGGGACTTCTATGTTTGTCTTTGATACCCCCAAAATTTTCTACACTACTGAGGGTACACACAAACACTTATTATCTTGAAATAGGTTCTTATTCTCGTAAGGGAGATATACAGAGGAACAAAGAAACTGGCTTCCACACCATAAGGACTAGTGATCTCAACTACCTGTATCACTCCGCGCTGGCATGTACAGATACCAGCATTCACAAGCTGAATACATAATATGTAAATATGATAATTCACATCCATAACATGGTGCATAATAAATGGAAATATTTCATAGGATTAATACATGTTCTGTAATACTTTACTATACATAATTAATAGAGTAATATAAGAATACACAGCTTAAGGTACTACTTCGTGTCTATATTATACACCTCCCTCCCCCCTATACGCTCATAGTTTCATCTTGAGCGGACCTTTTGTTTCTGAGCCGCTCGGACCTGCGGAGTACCGGGGCAGAAACACAAGGTGGGGACGGATTTACTGTAAAGACATCAACATTAGGGGACTCTACTGGGGAAGGGTCAACACTAGGCAGCTCCACAGGTCGGAGGAAACGACGGTTCCTCCACCATACTCTACCACTAGGAAGACGCACTTGGTAGTCCCTGGACCGGCCAGTTCCCATGACAACCCCAACCTTGTCCCAGCGGTGAGATACCTGATCTTGAATCCTGACCTGCTGGCCGATACTCAACCTGGTAAGGGGGCGGGCATGACAGTCGTACCGAGCAGCGACATCTGCGGCTCGTTCTGCTGCACGGCGGTCATATTCTTCAGTCTTGGCTTGCCATTCTTGAGAAAATGACTTCGGGTGGGCAGGAACACAAGACCTGAGATGATATCCACATAGAACCTGGGCTGTGGAGCGTCCGGTGAAGTTCCGAGTGTTGCGTAACTCTAACAAACCTCGATCGAAGTCCTCACAGTCGATATTTCCTGAGGGTGACACCCTAAGGATCAGGTGTTTAACAGTCTTGACTGTGGCTTCAGCGTGTCCATTCGCCTGGGGGTAGTGGGGCGAGGTCACGACATGACTGACTCCCCAACGGTCCATGAAGTCCTGGAACTCGTGGCTGGTGAACTGGGGTCCACCATCAGTCCTGAGGCGGAGGGGAACACCAACTTCTCCGAAGTAATGTCTGAAATTCCGGATGGTAGCAGTAGCCGTTGTATCACTACCACAGGGGACGACAACAGGCCATCCAGACAATCGGTCGGCAATGACGAGGAAGGACTTCCCTGCAACTGCAAAGAAATCGGCCGACACAGACTCGAAAGGTCTTGAAGGGTTATCGTCGCACATTAAAGGTTCCTGTTGCTGGCTGGGTTGCAGAATCTGTCACGGCTCACAGGCACGGACGGTACTTGCAATGTCCGCGTCGATTCCGGGCCAAAATACAGTCTGCTTCGCCCGTCGCTTGGTGGCCTCCACTCCTCGATGGCTGTCGTGAAGGCGGGTCAAGGTACGGCGGCGTAGGGCAGCAGGAATGACTACTCGTGGACCATACAAGACGAGGTCTCCGTCACAATAGAGGTCCTCTCGTATCTTCCAGTACGGGAGTAGCGATTCATGAAGGTCGTATCGGTTAGATGGAAATCCCTGGGACACACAGTCGACGAGCCGGATATAGGAAGGGTCGGCCCGGGCTGCGGTGCGGAGATCTTCAAGGGTCTTGTCTGCATCCGGTGCTGTAGACTCTTCTGATGTGAAGACAGCCTTCAATGAGACTACTGACTTGAGGGATGCGGCAGCTGTAGAACACAACATCTCGTCCTCTGGGGTGGGGCGACTGACAGGGGCGCGGGACAGGGCATCCGGGATGCACATTAGCTTACCCGCACGCCACACAGCCGTGAAGAGATAAGGCGAGAGCTTCTCTTTCAAACGTTGAAGGCGAGGATTCTCTACTGCAACCAAAGAGTAGTGATTGATAATAGGTACAAGAGGGCGATGATCCGTGAAGAGGGTGAAGTGCTGAAGTCCTATCAGGTAGAAGCGGCACTTCGCCATCGCCCAGACAACAGCCAACATCTCCAGCTCAATCGTGGCATATCGGGTCTCAGCGTCCGTCAGGAACCGGGATCCAAACTGAATTAAGCGGAGTTGTCCACCGCCATGGTCCTGCAGAAGGGCGTAACCAACGCCGTAGAGTCTGGAGGCGTCAGTCTGGAGGACGGTGGGTAGGGCTGGGTCGTAACAGGCGAGGACAGGTGGACTTAAGAGGGCTTGCTTGTCTCGCTGGAAGGCCTCTTGGTGATCTGGGGTCCACAGGAATGTCCTCCTGGGGCTCAGCAGGGGGCGTAACGGCTGGGCTGCGGCGGAGATGTCAGGTGAAAATTCAGCCAGCTGATTGACCAGACCCAAAAAAGAACGGAGGTCTGTCAGGTTGGCAGGGGTTGGAAAATCCCTGATTCCACTTAATTTCTCAGGGTCTGCTGAGAGAGTGTACCCACAGAAGTTCACTGATGGTGCGGCGACCACAAACTTGTCAGCGTTGAGGGTAATCCCTTACTTTCGACATCTGGTGAGAACTTCATATATTCGGGAGAGGTGGGCACAGTAGTCTTCGTCATGGAGTAAAATATCATCAACCACCTTGACACAATTCGTGACTCCTTGAAGGGCCGCGTCACCACGTTGACAGAATGCATCGCCCGTAGCGGCAAATCCCATGGGGCCTCTGCAATACTGATATCTTCCATATGGTGTGATGAATGTAGTCAAATGCTGGTCTTCTTCGGCCAACTCGATCTGCCAATAACCACATAAGGCGTCCATCGTTGTAAAAAAACTTCGCCTTCGGGTCCACATTTCGAACAGCTGCGAAGGGTGTGGGTGAAGGGTGGGCTGGACGGGAAACTTGCTGGTTACGTTTTGACACATCGGTGGTGATCCGTACTCCACCACGAGGTTTGGCGACGGGGACGAGAGGGTGGCACCAAGGTGAAGGTTCGTCTCCGGCCGGCTTGATGATTTCCTGAGCAACCATGGAGTCAAGCTCTTGTCTAACTAGCTCCTTGTAGGCGTGATGAATCAAACGAGGGGTGTGGATGGCAAAAGGTGTGGCACCATCCTTAAGATGAATCTTCATAGGTGGACCCACCATCGGCTTGAGTGGTGTAGATCCCAAAGATTTCTTCGTAACCAACACGTCAGCAAACTCCTTGAGAAGGTAAGCTCTTGCATCAGAAGGGGACGTGTTTGTAGAGATAGGGAGTTCCTTCAACCTGTTGACATGGGTGACCTTTAAAATAGGTTTGGGGAATTCCTTGGAAATAATGGCCAACTCTTGACAAGGGCCATATGATAAAAGCGGAGTCGGGATCCCATCATGAACATCAATCCGGGCTGAGCAAGACTGCTTACCAAAGGTAAGAGTAGCTGTCTGACTGCCGCCAATTATTTGTTGTCGTTATGGGGTCTAAAAAAACAGCGGCCAGATCAGAACTGTTGTCTCATTGCGGTAATAATTCAATCTTCATCTCTACATAATTGGTTTGATAACAAGAATAATGATTAAGGCAGTGTCAAGGTAACTGGTTCAGGGTGTGTGTGTGTGTGTGTGTGTGTGTGTGTGTGTATGTGTGTGTGTGTGTGTGTATTACATAGTGTGCAGCTTATTAGCCACTCACACACACACACACACACACACACACACAGGACCTCTTTACACTATAACCACCACCACACCACAACCATACCAAAACCACCCCCACACCACCACTCCACCACACCACAACCATACCAAAACCACCCCCATACCACCACTCCACCACACTACAACCATACCAAAACCATCCCCACACCACCACTCCACCACACCATAACCACTACTAAACCACAACCACCACGCAACAAATGCCACCACATAAATACTACCACTACACCACAACCACCACTACACCACAACCACCACTACACGACAACCATCCACCACACCACAACCACCACCACACCACAACCACCACAACCAAATGCACCACATAAATACTACCACTACACTACAACCACCACACACAACCACCACCACACCACAACCACCTCACAACCACCACCACACCATAACCACACACCACAACCACCACACAACAAATACCACCACATAAATACTACCACCAACACCACAACCACCACTACACGACAACCACCACCACACCACAACCACCACCACACCACAACCACTACACAACAAATACCACCACATAAATACTACCACTACACGACAACCACCACCACACCACACCACAACCACCACACAACAAATACCACCACATAAATACTACCACTACACTACAACCACCACACAACCACCACCACACCACAACCACCTCACAACCACCACCACACCATAACCACCACCACACCACAACCACCACGCAACAAATGCCACCACATAAATACTACCACTACACCACAACCACCACTACACCACAACCACCACTACACGACAACCACTACCACACCACAACCACCACCACACCACAACTACCACCGCACCACAACTACCACCGCACCACACACTAGATAATGAGGCAACTTTTTGCCCGAGTCGATAGTCTGTGATGTGTACGACTTTTAACTGTTGACATTTTAAGTGTTTATGTTGTATCACTCACACCACATACTGCCAGTGAGACGCTCTCGTGTTTAATAAATGGTTGCCCCTCGTGTAACGAGGATGGCCGGCCCAAGGGTCACCTAGGCCTGAATTTGTTTAAGGAGAGTGTCAAGGAATAGTGCGAGAAGACCGGCCAATTCGCCAACTGCACTGGCGAACCATTACCCCGGAATACGATTAGTAAATCTATTAACAATCAGGTTCCCAATTACTACTGGGTAGACAGAGGCAAATGCTTAAAGAACCATGCCCATAGTTTAACCATGCCGGGGGATCGAAGCCAGGTCCGCTCGCTTGCGAGGCGAGCTTGCTTGACCATTACACCACAGATACGAACACGTACGGCTCACCTGAAGATTAGTCCCTGCAGTTTATTTTACCCTAAGATTAACCTCTAACACTTTTTGGGGGAGATTAAGTTGGGTTGGGTTAGTTTAGACTAGATTAGGTTAGGTTAGATTATAATTAGGGTGGTTAATCTTAAGGTGAAATAGCTGGACTAATCTTCGTTGATCCCATACAGTCAAGTTAACAAAATGCAAGCTGTATGGGATTAGATTTAACTATTAATCTATGTACTGTTACCAAACATAACATAACGTAACGTAACGTAATTTATAATAGAATAATATAAAAAATTTAAAACTTAAAACTCATGAAAAAATACAGCAAACGAAAAAGAAAAATGATTTATCGATGTATTATTATTATTATTATTATTATTATTATTATTATTATTATTATTATTATTATTATTATTATTATTATTATTATTATTAAGCCCTAGTACATCGACTATTGTTAAGCCACCAAAGAATTACTAAAAATTTCGTTTTTTCCTACACCACTCAGTTTGAGTGTTCAGCCCCGCCCACTGACTACCGACCAGCCGCCATCATATTAATAACTTTCATTTTGTTTTAATTTAGTATTATTTCATAATAGATAAAAGCGTAAATCGGTTGTGATATCTGCTATTATAAATTAATTAACGAATTTATATATTGTTACGTAGTACTATCTTATATATCGGTTCGGTAATATTAGAAAAGTGGGATCTTTTTTAAGCGAAGTTTAAATGGCTGCCGGTGGACGTGTTGTTGTCAACTAGGGAAAGGATTTAAAGTGTAAGTTAACATGAACAACAGTGCCTTAGCGTGTGACTAAAAAGGATTAAAGTTTTTATGAGAATGCCAAGAAGAGACGACAGTGCTCTGATATACAGTAGAGTTTAGACTAAAAATGGTTGAAAAACTTAGGAAAAGGATGGTCGTCTGGGCTCTGATTCGGTTGTTTGGGTAGAGCGAAGTAATCATTCGTCCTTTTAATTAGAAATGAACAGTACAAAATAAATGGAATGTTTTCTATCAGCGGTTCAGAAACAGTTGCATTCCAAATAACAAGATGTAGATAATGCACCAAGTCTGTAAGAGAAAGTTCACCTGACCATGACATCAGCCCGCAGTGTCTACCTCCTAACGCCCCTGGTATGTTATAGTCAATGAATCAAGGGATCATTGCACATTTGAAGAAGCTTAACACGCCAAAGCCTCTTAATGGCATGTTAAATGTTGGTGAAGGTGGTGATCTCGACGCTGCACGAGGCTCCTGGATAAATTATAATATTTATCACACCATCACTGAACCCCGAGTCCTAGCCAGACGTTACACAAGCTACAGGTAATAGTGTTGTGGTGCAAACTATGGCCTTCAGTGGTAAATGAGTTAGAGGTTCACTGATTCAACTGTAGAAATCAAGTATCCTTGAAATAGTAAAATTGTTCCAGGGTTTGATGTCATGGACACCCAGGACCTAGATAATAAGCCTTGTGAAGTGTAAGAATCACATACAGCAGAGTTAGTTCACCCAGTTGTGGATGTGTTTTCCTAACTTTGCTGTTGGGGAAGTAAAGGTGGTCGAGTGTAGTATTGGTCACATTACCTTGTATACCTACAAAAAGCTTAACTCTCACCATGTTGTATCCATACTGACCTTAACAACTCGCCAGGCTTATGTGATCCACATTCACAAGAGAAGTAATTTTTCCCTGCCTTCGAACTGACTGACGAGGACACTAACCTGGCAAGGGGATTATAGGCACAAACCCACTTTAAGAGAAGTAAAAAACATGAATGACAAGTCTCTCGAGTCACTGAGGACCTGACCACCCACCACCAGCACCTGTACCACTTAGTCATACCGTAAGTGCAAACAGTCATTAGTGCATATTTTTGGCAACGATGTGTTTTTGGGCGCGGCCTTAATGACAACAGACAAAACGAACCAATTAAACCAAACCTAAAGATCTTGAGATATTTTTAAGTTGAATTTGGTTGGGTGGTTTTGCTTATCGTCATTATCAGTTTAGTCATGGTTAGACCAGAACCTACATTGTTGTCAGAAATTTGTCATGAATAATTAATTTTAATAATTGTTAAGATCATTATCGCAGTCTTTAGCACACTGGGGGCCATGGCCCCCCAGCAAAATTTAGGGGGCCATAAGCTGAGGCTATGTACACATAAAAATCCCAAGCCGCACCACACTAGAACAGCCAGTCAGCAGCTGAGCCAGCCAGAGATATGGATTGGGAGAGGGGGGGCCATGGATAAGGATCATATATGAAAAGTGGGTAATGATCAGAAAAAGTTTGGGAACACCATGGCACCTGCAGTATCATACACTTATATTAAAACAAACTAAACCAACCAACTAAACCTACCTAATCTAACATTACCTAATATAACCGAACCTAACCTAACTTTACTTGGTAAAGATTCGAAAAAGGTCACTTTATAGCATTTTCGTCGGAAATTTATATTCTTCGATTTTTTTTTATACTTTGAGATTTCACTTGAAAATTTTATTTTTATCGCACAGAGTGGGCAGGGCTTTGAGGTAAAGGGAAATCGTGAGGTAAAACATGCAAAACGCTGACGAAATTAAACCTAACCTAATTTAATTATCACAGAAATGTTAGGAGTAATATTTAAGAACGGGTGCCCGGTTTAAGGAGCCAAGTTAGGAAACATTCCAATAGAAGAAAACTTCTTCAGTTTAATTAAGAACATCCCAAAAATGGCGGAGGAAATAAATTTTTACCAAATAAAAAAAAATGATCAAGAACCTAACCTCAGTCAATCAAGAGTACCGTCCCCATATATATGAGTGTTGGCGACCACAGTCCTCCACTCTAAACTTTCTCGGACTGTTTTTAACAATCCCCCAAGGTTTTAATTTCATCATCCACCCCAGTCGTTGCCTTCCCCTGGCCCTTTTACCCTCAACTTTGTCCATTAATATTTCTGTTATTATCCCCTCGTCCCTAATTATATAACCAAAGTATCTCATTTTTTATGTACAGTTGGGGACATTTCCGACTAGTGCACTCAGCGTTGTCAATCCATTCTTTCCGTGAGGTGTGAACCCCCGTGAGTATCTGAACGTGAATCTGAAGCCTCTAAGTTACTCGGTGAGACATGAGGTGCACACAGTAGCCTGGGACCACAATGATATAATTTGTCTCCATACATGTGCCCGGCAACGTTGACATAGATAATTAGTGTAGTATGGACGCTTTTCATTCACCTAACGTGGAGTAAATAATACCTGTCCTGCAGTGACAATGTAATGCTGAAAAAGGAAAAAATCTACCACTTTATTTTCCTCAAGCAAAGTCTAAGGTGTTATAGTGCCAGGCTTTATGGAGTGTGGTGTGGTGGTGGCGTGGTGCCTAGGATTGTGAGACAAAGTCAATAGTCTTGCCTGCCGCATTTCTGTCCAATCACCTAATTTTCTACTTGTTTACCAAATCTCACTTACGTAACGGGAAATGCATCACCTCTGATCATTACACACATATTTTCACTATTAATATTGTATAGTATATTTTTGAGGGTACACAAAAAAACACTCATAAATACAATTTCTCTTCATGCCTAGGCACATTTCGTCATGGCTCAGGTTTATCCCAAAGTTGACATGAAGAGCATGACTAATGTCCACATACTATAGCAGACAGGCTGTAATAATGTTATGTTATTTATCTCAATGACACTACAACCAAATGGTAAGTATTAGCATTCAGATCTTGAGTATTTCTTACTTAACACAACAGTGTGGCGGTGCAACTGTCCCCTATCCTCTGTCCAGTGCACAGAGACCTCCCTTCCCCTACGTCCCCTTACGTCACACCACCTCCCCTAAATATCCCCCTGACATTATTTCGGTTATTTACATTAAGAGAGTTACAGGGTGTATTAAAAAGGTATTTGAAGGCTAATTTTGTTTTTCAATTTCTGTGTGTGTGTGTGTGTGTGTGTGTGTGTGCGTGTGCGTGTGTGTGTGCGTGCGTGCGTGCGCGTGCGTGCGTGCGTGCGTGCGTGCGTGCGTGCGTGCGTGGACCTCGTCACACATGACAGCCTTTACATCAGACCTGTGTGGTCTGTCATCTCTCCACCTCGACCCTCCACATAAAACCTTCACTGAACGAAAAGCTTATAATTTTTAGCCCCTCTCCTCAGAGTTATGAGTTAGTGTTAAAATGTATTATAATTGACCTTCCTTCAGTTTCGTTTATCTAGGTGTGTGCTTAAGAAAATACCTTATGTTATATGTAAACAGTTCCCGTAGTTTGATATAAGAACATAAGAAAATAAGGAGTCTGCAATAGGCCGGTTGGCCTGTGCATGGCAGCTCCTGTCGAGAGTTACTACCACTCTCTATCATCCATGAATCTATCTAGCCTCCTTTTGAAACTTTATAGAGTTCCCGCACTTACTACAAAGTTGCTAAGCTTGTTCCACTCGTCCACCACCCTATTTGTGAACCAGTTTCTTCCTATCTCCCTCCTAAACCTAAACTTATCCAACTTGAATCCGTTGCTCCGAGTCCTATCCCGCTCGGATATTATAAGAACTTTATCTATATCCCCTTTATTGATTCCTTTCACCCACTTAAAAACTTCTATCATATCTCCCCGCACTCTTTGTCTTTCTAGGGAATGCAAGTTAAGTTTCTTTAACCTATCCTGATATGGAAGGTTTCTAAGTCCCTGAATCATTTTTGTCATTCTTCGCTGCACCGACTCTAGTGAATTTATATCCATTCTATAATAGGGGCACCAGAACTGAACCGCATAATCTAGGTGCGGCCTAACTAGCGCAAGATATAGTTACAATAAGACCTCTGCACTCTTGTTACTTACACTTCTAGATATAAAACCCAATATTCTGTTTGCCTTATTTCGAACATTAACGCACTGTTTTCTAGGCCGTAGGTCCGGGCTTACAAGTACCCCTAGGTCTCTTTCACAAGTCGACTTCTCTAGGTTGATGTTGTTCAGGCTGTATACATTATAAGTATTTGTTCTTCCAATATTAAGTACGCTGCACTTGCTGGTGTTGAATTTCATTTGCTATTTTTCAGACCACCCCTGCAGTTTATTTAGATCCTCCTGTAATGCATTTGCATCCTGCCCTGAATTAATTTGCTGCCCTATTTTGGTGTCATCCGCAAACTTGCTTATGTCACTGCTGATCCCAGTATCTAAATCGTTTATGTAGATTATGAACAAGAGTGGGCCTAGTACTGACCCCTGGGGAACCCCACTCAGATTTAACACCATCTACGCTGACCCTCTGCGTTCTATCGGTGAGCCATGATTTTATCCAATTTAAAACTTTCCCCTCGATACCATGAGCCTTAATTTTTCTCAGAAGCCTCTGATGCGGTACTCTGTCAAATGCTTTGTTAAAGTCTAAGTAAATAACATCGTAATTTTCGTCATTATCTACTACCTCGAAGACTTCCTAAAAAACGTTAGCAGATTTGTTAGACAAGATTTTCCCTTTGTAAACCCATGTTGAGAGTCGTAGATTAATTTGCTTTTCTCTAGATGCGATCAGTTGCTATCTGCTATAATTGATTCAAGAAATTTCCCCACTACTGACGTTAAACTGATCGGCCGGTAATTTGACGCTGATGCTCTGTCTCCCTTTTTAAATATGGGTACTACATTCGCCTGTTTCCACAACTCTGGCACAACTCCAGTGTCTAATGATTTTGTAAATAAATTTACGAGGGGTCCGCTAATCTGTTCCCTACACTCTTTTAAGACTCGAGGAAAAATTTCATCCGGTCCTGGGGATTTTGTGTTCTTTAGTATATTTATCTTCTTAAGAACATCCTCTTTTCTGATGGTGATATTCTTTAATTTCTCTTCTTCCTTTCCCTTAAATATCAGTTCCACCTCCGGAATTTCATCGCAAATTTCTTCTGTGAAAACTGATAAGAAGTAGTTGTTCAATGCTTTGCTCATGTCTTCACTGCCATTTATCA
>NW_024734825.1:0-44682 GCF_018991925.1 Homarus americanus | reverse complement strand
TAATAAAATGAACACTTGTGACACTCAGAGCACCACATGATAACTTGGCTTTGTCCATATTATTAGTGATGTATAGATCACCACTAAGTTTAGTTTTGTACACAACTCCCTCAGGTACCGGCTGACTGTGGAGCAGTACAACAGCAGTAGTACACTGGGTGATGGACTGAACTACCACAATGGCGAGTCGTTCACCACGGTGGACAGGGACCACGACACAAACCCGTCAATAAGTAAGTGTTAAGTGTTTATGTGAGCATCACTTATATGTTAAGTGTTTACTACATAAGTGTAATGATTTAGTGGCCACCAAGATCATCTTAAAACAAAAACAATAACAACAACAATAATAATAACAATAACAGGTAATATATACTGTATGTTAAAGCCCCGCCCCCTCCTCAACACTTACACCTGATTGGCTGTTGCAAATGTGTTCGATTTCGTCCTCAAGTAATGATGTATTTATAAATGAGTTTATTCATAATGACCGTTTCTGACGAGAAAGATATTTAGCTAAATTATTTAGATACATACATTAATTACTTCAAACATGAACACGTAGGAAGTTTATCAGAAATATTATACAAGAATTAACTGTTAAACTCTGGTACCAAATTAACGCTTTCGGAGGACGCATTTAATATATACTTACTAATACCACAATAAGATATAATAATTACTTATCAGTAATATATCAATGTGATTCTGTTCTTTTAAGATGTTAGTTTTTGCATAATATATTTTTATTGATACGAAATTTGTCTTAGTATAACTTATTGTGGTAAAAATAAGTATATATTAAATGCGTCCACAGAAATCGAAATTTTTTTGTTTAACAGTTAATTCTTGTATAATATTTCTGATAAACTTCCTACGTGTTTATGTTTGAAATAATTAATGTATGTATCTTTATATAATTTAGTTAAATATATTTATCATTAAAATGGCCATTATGAATAAACTCATTCATAAATACATCATTACTTGAAGACGAAACGGACAAATTTGAACCAGCCAATCAGGTGTAACTGTTGAGGAGGGGGCGGGGCTTCTCTTCTCAGCTGGGAAAGACGCCCCTTTTTTTATATGTTGTAAAATAATGTTTATTGCCGCCCATAATAGTGAGGGCAAGTAATGGTGAATAATAGTGTAATTATAGTGTAGTAATTCAGACGTCACCTTACATCACACAGACTGTGCAGTGCACCATGGTGGTGGTGGGTGGTGGGGGTGGAGGTGGGGGTGGAGGTGGGGGTGTGGCCTTGTTAACCCGACCGGCCCACTCCACCTCAGTGACCTGCACCAGGACCCCTGGAAGGTAATGTCCTGGGTCTTCTTCATCCCTGGTGATGGTCATTGGGTCAAACTATCATCAGTAAAGATGATGGTCAAGTCATAAGACTAGACCTTATACAGTGTATGACTGTTAACTGTAAGGTTCGCCCTAACATAAATAAATAAATCTTACACTTTATTAACCTTAACAAATTACTATATTGTTGACATAGGCTTAAATAATGGCATGGCATTAGTTTATTAACACAATAATATTTACCACTTACACAGGAACATTTATTAACTCATCAACATCAATTATTTTTATATAATATTTACAACAAATATAATTTATATAAATCAAATTATTGAAGTAAAAGTTGTGGTGCCATTAGAGACAGGTGTGTTACACACCCCGACAGGTGTGTTACACACCCCGACAGGTGTGTTACACACCCCGACAGATGTGTTACACACCCCGACAGATGTGTTACACACCCCGACAGATGTGTTACACACCCCGACAGGTGTGTTACACACCCCGACAGGTGTGTTACACACCCCGACAGATGTGTTACACACCCCGACAGGTGTGGTACACACTGAAGAAGCCTTGGTGGTATGGCAGCCAACAATAAAATATTAAACATTACCGATCAACGGTAAATAACATTTGGTTAAATTGTTAAAGTCTATGAAACTTTATTGAACTAATAATAATTTTAGAGTAACAAACGACTTTAATATTATTATAAAAATAAAGTATTTTGTAAACAAGGAAGAGAAGAGAAGCCCCGCCCCCTCCTCAACACTTACACCTGATTGGATGTTACAAATGTGTTCGATTTTGTCCTCAAGTAATGATATTAGTTTATATAATTTCAACATGAATGTTCTGGTAATTGAGATCGGCTTTAAGGTATACCATTGCCACTTAATTACAAGACATACCAATTGAACAAAGGTTTCTACGATTGATCTTTAAATGCTATTTTGCATAATTTATTGTCAATACGTTAATTAATAAGTTCTATTGTGGATAAAATAAGTATATATTAAATTTGTTCCGAAAGCGCTGAATTTGAAGCGCTTCAGAGTCAATACCAGTATAATATTTCGATAAACTCATGTGTCTATATTTGAAAATAAACAGGTGCATTCCCTATAATCAGTTAACATACCTTCCAGTCAAAACGGCCTGTTATGAATAAACCCATTTATATAATAATATTCGATTTACTCAAAGAATTGTCACCAGAGTCCGCAGGCAGCACTCAGGGAGAGCCTAGCGATGATTCTTCAGGTGGCAACACCTGGGGTGACAATTCTTCAGGTGGGGTCAGGACCCTCCACGGTTGTTAATCTTCAGGTTAGTGGAGTCAGGACCCTCCAGTCAGGTAGGAGGACTATATAATAGTAAGTGGGCTCCAAATTTTTAGTCGTAATCATCAGTCGACCATGGCAGGCAATACCTTCCAAACTGTCGTCCTACCACTGTTGTGTGATGATTCCTCTAAAGTTATTCGGTGGCTTCAACAAAACAGACTTTTGTGGATGTGAATACTGGTGTGCACACACAAACGATTGACTCATATTGGCTGCAAACGAAGCTTTTTAAATTATTACCTTCAAGAATTCATGTGGCATGGTCGTTTTTCTGATAATCCTCTGGAAATTTCATGTCAACACATTGCTGTTCAGTATCACAATAAAGATGCATAACACAAAGGAATATATTTATATTATCCTAATTATACAAATTATATTCACTGTGGGCTGGGGTGACAATTCTTCAGGTGGACATTCTGGGGCGACGATTCTTCAGGTGATCCAACATCTCAGCTGTGAAGGACGAATTATATAACAGTTGTTACCGCCGGCTGGTGTATCATATTATCCTGTCCTATTTTACGGCACACATTTTCTGCGTCTTATAAGCATGGGACTGGGATATAGTTCTTTACTTTTGTTACCCGTCTTGAAGACTTTTACCTCCGTATATAATGAGAGAAGGACGTGCCCCTAAGTGCTCGTGTTAGTGACCAGAGGAAATGGCCGCCGTGGATCGTTGTGTTGTGGGAGAAGAGGAGCCGAGTGTGAGGAACCTGGTTACTTTGTTAAGTCAGCTGGAGCAGTTGAGGAGAGAGATGGACGTGTTAAAGGGGGAGAACGAAGCCCTCAGGACTGAACTCCTTCAGGAACAGGCGTGAAGAGTGGTTCCTTCCTAGGGGACTAAGGTCAGACTCAGGAAAGCTGACCCGGGTGTGGAGTGCAGTAGCCCCTACCAGGTGTTGGAGGAAGCTGGCGAGGAGGAGAGGAGGCAGGACGGTGTGGTGCCAGGAGAGAAAAGGGCAGTTGTTCAGACCCTGCCCAGTGGTAAGGTCGTGGTAGTTGGGGACAGCCAGGTGAGGTTCTTAGAGAGGACTTTTTGTGCAAGAGATAGGAAACGTAGGACTAGGGTGTGTTTTCCTGGGGCTGGGATAGGGCGTGTAGCTGAGAGGATAGATAGGGTTTTGTCATGGGAGGGTACCAAGCCAGTAGTGTGTCTTAGTGTGGGAGGTAACGACATAGGAAAAGTTAGGAGTGAGGAACTTTTCAAAAGGTATAGGGAGGCGCTGGGGAAGATTAGAGATAGGGGAGGGATCCCGATAGTATGTGGTGTTTTGCCTAGAAGAGGAGTTGGTCGTGAATGGCTGCCCAGGGCAATTGCTATAAATTGCCGACTGGAAAAACATTGTGCAAGCAATGGTTGGGCACTCATAGATAACTGGCACCCATTCTTTCAACGACTACCTGTACAGTAGTGACGGAGTACACTTGTCTCGTGCGGGGGTAAAGACGTTGTCTGCATCCCTGGAGCGTGAAATTGTCACTCCAAAGGGGGGGTTTCGCCAGTAGAGAGAGGTCGGGGTAAGTGAGAGTCAAAAAACAAGCAGGTCCTGGGGAGTAAAAGTGGTTACTGAGGACAAGGGGTAAAACAGGAACAGGGAAGGGTAGGTTTAAATGTATACTATAGCAGGTTAACTGAGCGAGGGTGGCGCCCGCACCCGGACGTAGTGAGCGCATCTGGAACTAGGCCTATACGATATTAAATGTAATTTACCTAATTAATGGACGTTTCTCAGTCTAAATATGTTACTTGTTTCCTAACGAAGCTATTAGTTATGCGGGAAAATATGTCACTAGGCCATGCGAACGCCTTGGGGAGACGCGTTGGCCAGGTCTCAGTGCTTTAAGGGCATTCAACAGAATAATATCAGTCACTGAGAAATAGTATAAAAAATATTAAGAAATATTAACTACACACATGGGTCAATCATAGCCTGCCAAGGAGGCCGGCATTTACAAGAAACCCGAGAAAATCACTCATGACCCATCAGGCAGGCGGGTGCTCCGCTGTTTTTGTCAGTATACTAAACACACCTTACCACCATTTACTGTAACATGCATCACACATAGGTTCAGAGCACACCCATACTGGTGAGATAAAATGTCTCTAAGTACCCACTAGACTCCTGGTCTCAGTGTGTGACCGTTCATTCACTCAGACTGCCTCAGTTTACACTCAGTACATCCATGAACCGGAAGAGAGCGACTGTCAGCCAGTGAACCCTGTCCAGCTGAGGGGTTCTATTTTCCCGTTAGTAAGAGGTTTTCACTAAACTGACTGAAGATATGTGGTGTTGTGAACCAAGGTGGGGGATTTGATGACCCAGAGCGATCATCAACCAAGGACGGATGATAGTCCCACGTAGTTTAGCTGTCAGGGGCACTCGTTCACCTTGGGAAGTCCCAGCTAAAACCTCCCTAAGCAGTGACAAAGGCGCTCCCATCGCTCCAACACCGCTCACACCACTTCAATCACGTCAATCGAGTGGGTTCTTCAGAAGCCCTGCAATAAACTCTCAGTGGTGGTGGTGGTGGTGGTGGTGGTTAGTGGTGGTGGTGGGTAGTGGTGGCGGTGGTGGTTAGTGGTAGTGGTGGTGGTGGTGTGGTAGGTGGTGGTGGTGGTGGGTGGTGGTGGTGGTTAGTGGTGGTGGTGGTGGTGGTTGGTGGTGGTGGTGGTGGTGGTGGTTAGTGGTGGTGGTGATTTGATTTTGATTTTGCCGCTTGCAGCTGCTACTTTATTGTGCACCCCACACTCATCCTGGGAGCGGTAGCGCAAAAGGATTACAGAGTAGAGTTTACAAAGGGTCATAATAATTAACCCCCGTTGTCAGGATATTATGGCACTGAATGTTACACAGTATTTCATTTACATTATTTGTTTAGTTCTATACATAAAGGGTAACTTATTCACAAATGCGTGAGAACAGGCGTGTGAGGCAGTATGTCTGGCCACACACTTTGTCATTCACATTTACGTGGGAGGTATTCAAACACATTGCGTATTTGGTTCTGTACATGAGAATTGATATAGTTACTAAGTGCAAAAAATTGGATACAATCTTAATATGTCGGCTATCTTGCCATTAGAGATGAAGTGTTGTGCCATTTCACACACAGTGTGCTTGGACCTGTCCCTAAAAGGTTCTATCTTCACACAGTCAAGGACGTAGTGTTCAAGTGTGTGGCTATATGTCTGGCCACACACTTTACATTTAGTTTTGTTTACATCTGCTTGAGGAACATACTGCCAAAGGTAATTATATCCTAACCTTAATCTAGCGGTTACATCATCTTGTAATCTAGTGATCTTGTTACTTGCTCCATATACATGTTTCACTTGATACATCTCATCATGGTAACCTATGGATCGACTAGTGCCTGTTTGCACTTGTCTACTTGCGTCAAACTCATCAATAAGTTCTTTCCTAATTACAGTTTTAGTGGTTCTTTTTGACAGACCCAAATTGTATTCAACGGTGTCTTTGTTAGACGCGAGTTTGGCGAGGGCATCAACTCTGTCCTGTTTTATGAGGCCTATGTGAGAGGGGATCCACAACAGTTTGACCCTGACACCCCGGTCAACAAGGCACACATGTTTGTGTCTGGCTTCAGAGACAAGAGCGTGACAACCTGAGTCGAGGGTACCAAGGGCAAGTAGTGAGGATAGAGAGTCAGTGATGTTGAGACTGTCAGTAACAGTGGTTTCAATGAATTTAATAGCTGTGAGTATGGCAACTAATTCAGTTTGTAGAGTGGATGCCCAGTTGTTAATTCTAACTCCTTTCTCAATTATATTACCGTCAGGTTGAGTCACAATAATAGCACTTCCAGCCCTCCCACAGGCGGTGTTTAGAGATCCATCAGTGTAGATGGTCTGTGTGATATTATCATCAGTCTGTAGAGTGTGTATGTGTTCAAGAGCTCTCAATTTGGCAGTGTGTTGGAGATAAATGCTTTGTATCATTAATTTTTTAGGCGGATACGTCGGTATTGTGATATCGAAGGGAACTGTCCGCCAGGGTGGCAGGAAGCGCTGTTGTCTCTTAACTTTGTACAGGTGGTCTAGTCCAAACATCTTTATATGTGTAGCTGTAGTTTGGATCCATCTAGACTCAGTAGTCCCATGGTTCATACATTCTAGCAATTTTAAGGAAACAATGTTATCAGGATCACCACGCAGAAGCCTCAGGGCTATCATGAGGTTGACTTCAATTATTCTATCTTTAACACTGGGTATTAGGGTGTGTCATACGGAGGCGAATTTTTTTTTTGAGTTTGAAAAATCGGCCCATGGTATTAATGATGTAGTTCTATGTGCAGAATCATGTGATATCTTCAGATTTGAAAAGTGTTCATTTTTTGCTAGGTAAATTTTAAATTGAAATCTTATGAAAATTCAGTATTCCCACCCTTTTACCAACACCACTAAATAGCTTATTTAATGTAAAGTAAATGTATCAGGTTAATTTATTAGGATGAAAATGATCCAGAATAGTGAAACGAATGATCTTGACACATTTATTAAATTTAATATTCCTTTAGAAAACAAAATCATCAAATACAAAACCGGTTTTATTTCATTACGACCTGGTGTTGTTGCACACCATAGAGAACATGTCTTTTTCTGTTTCTACTCACATCACCTCCCTGCTGACCACCTGAGCTCGGATGTAGCCTCCTCCTCTCCTGGCTGTATTATCGCGGACTGCTGGCCTGGCCACTTGCTGTACAATAACGAGCACTTGGGTGTGCGAGGGCCAGGCAGGGACATGCATGAGGTTGTCCAGGAAAGCTCTGACTTGAACATTGGTGAGGCTGTAGGTAAGAGGGGGCTCACTGCCAGCCTGGATGTTATCCAGATCTATGAGATCAGTGAGGGTCTTGGCACCTAGATTGATTTCAGGAGTCTTCCTGACCCTGAAGGAATCGTCACCAACTGATTTGTCATGCCCAGATCCTCTCATAAGTCTCATATCCAAGATCTTTTTGACTGCCACTCTTCTCTCCTCCATCCTTACTGCAGAGCATTGTCTGCAGCACTGCCTCGATGAGCATACCAGGAAGATCTCCTCACAGTCTGCTCCACAATCTGAACAACCTTCCTTGGCTGACTCCTCAGGAGCTCAAGCTGGAAGAGAACATGCCTCGGACCTTCGGAGAACGATGACTTGACCTTGGTGTTGAACCAATTTGGCAAGTAGACACTCACGATGAATTGGACAATAAGTCTCAGGTTGTGAAGCTGGTTCCCTTTCAGTTTATGATGAGCGACCCAAATTCTGCAGAACCTGAGAGCCGTTGTGAGCAACCTAGAATGTGAGACTGGACCTATCTGCAGGTAAGCAAGTCTATCAGGCATGACCCCAGTTTTGATGGCACTGCAAATCATGTAACCATAGTACTGGTCAGTACTCAGGTCATCAATGACAGTAAGTGCAAGCTCAACGAGTGGAGGGCCAACTGTGATTTTTTCAAAGCTCGGATTTATTTTTAACTCAGTGGCAGAGTCCAGCATCTTGTCAAGAGGACCAGACCATCTGTTGTTTGAAAGAGTCTTGCCATCCAGCTCCTGGATTAGATGTCTGAGTGGCAACTCGTTGGTGTGGAGGTCACAAACAATCCAGACCAGCTTCCTCCCAATCTTCCGCTCTATCCACTGTATGACCCCCCCTTGCCACCCTGTGTTCGTGTTGGTGCTGTCCCCTCCAATGGCCTGCAGGGTCTGGTCTACGTTCCTCTCTCTGAGCCAGTTCACAATGTTATCTGCCACTATCTCAGCTGGTTTCCTGATGTCATCTTTCTCTGGAGTGAAATGCCACAAATACTTCCCTCCTGGTTCACTGCAGCAGGAGTAGTGTTCCTCCTTCACCATGGCAGGGAACAACTTGTCAGAATCTCCAACTTTCATGAACACTTTAGTGTCATCCCTTCTCCCATCAAAGAACAAACAATTGATTCCATTTTCTCTTATCCCCTTATCAAACTCCTCTTCTAGGTTACTGACAAGTTTCTCCTGAGCTCTCCTTACTTTGTTATGATCTATCACCAGGTGAACATCATCAGGTGTTATCAAACCACCGTCAATCCAGGCAGCTGTTGCTATCTCTGCAGTTTCTCTGAGACCAGTGTGGTGTCGCATGCTGGCCAGAGCTATGCTCAGGATATCTTTCCTATTTCGAATCTTATGCCTGGAAGGTTTGGGATCATTATTTTCTGGGTTAGGGACAAAGTCACCATTCTCCTGGTCAGCACTCGGATCAGCCATGGGGAAGTCATTAAACTCTGAATCAGCTTGACTCCAATCATCGGCCTTTTTTACCTCACCCTGGGCCTTCTCAAGTCTCTTTTCCTCGGCAACTCTTCTCCTCTTCTGTCTCTCTGTGGCAGCCTCCTGTCTCTTGGACTCCGGAATATCTTGGCTAGAAATCATGAGAGCCCCTATACTGCCAGTCTTCTCTTTCTGTGCTTTGACAAATGCCAGTTCGATCACAGGAATCTTCAGTTCACGCTTGCAAATACAGGAGATGTGGGCCTCGGATTTACAGTCACGATCGCATCCAAACTCAGGACAGAGAACAATTGGGCACTTGCAAGTAATTATGTCAAATAACTGGTCCAGTTGCTTGGCAAAGCTGTCCTTAACTGCAAGTTTTCCTCTCCCAAGAGAGATATCTTCTTCTGACTTGTTATGCCTAGAGGCTTGAACTGAGCGTTAGCCAGAGTGTACTGTGCCAAGACAGCTTTGGTCATATCACTGGCAATGTCTTTGTTTGTGTAAGTTCTTTGGTTCTTTTCACTGATTTGCCTGATTAAAACACCGTATCTCAAAGCATCTCTCAATGTAGGCAACTCCGACTTCAGGAGCTCTCTCCCAGACCCAAGATAGTGACTGAGATGGCGGATTTTTGGTTCCTCGTCCTGACACAAGCAGCCATCGCAAATATAATCAACTTATAAATGCATCAGAATCTGAAACAGAAAAAATGTTGTTAGTTGGGTTGTTAAAGAATGAAGTCAGAAAGCAATGTTCACTATTTAATTGTAATGCACTAATGCAGCTGTACGTTAGATTTTCGTTAAATTTCACGCCAAAATTTACCTAGCAAAAGGTTGCAAAATATTGAAACTGAAATTATTTTCTGTTTATATACACTAAAATCTACCAAAAAAGTGATGGGCCATTAGTTTTAGCTGATCTTCCCTCCTATGACACACCCTACTGGGTATACCTAGTTCTTTCCTCGTATTAAGTACTTTAGTGCTCATGGGACATCCTAGGATAATTCTGAGGGCTTTATTTTGCATTTTCTCGAGCTTGTCAACGCCTTTCCCGTCACGAATGACCAGGGCTGGTGCGTGGTAATCTATCAGAGATCTTATATAGCCTAGGTACATTGTTTTAACAATTCTAATATTAGCACCATAGTGCGGGCTGTACCCCGGTACACTTCTAAGAGGTCTCAGTCTGTCAGTACATTGGCGGGTTAGCTGTTGTATGGCAGGTAGGGTACAAGGGACGGAAACACTAAGATATTTAAAAGAAGAAACATAGTCAATAGTGTTGTTACCTATCTTGAACTTGGCGGGGCCGCGTTTGCGGTTACCAGCTTGTTTGTTGAACACCTTAGTTTTGTCAGTGGAGATAATAAGACCGAGGTGTTCACAGGCTGCGTATACATGGTTCAGGGTGGTTTGCATTTCACGGTGAGTTTTAGTATGTATAAGAATATCATCAGCATAGCTGATTGAGATATTGCTGGTATTAAATTTAATAATGCATTCATAAGAACATTGAACAAAGTGGGGCTAAGTACTCCACCTTGAGGGGTACCAAGTTGCATATCTTTAACTTCACTTTTGTAACCCTGAAACAGTGCAGTAGCCCTTCTGTTGGTTAGGTAACCACTTATCCAGTGTAACAGCCTACCTCCTATACCCATTTTGGCTAGTTCGTACAATATCAGTTGCCTATTGGCAATATCAAATGCAGCGTTTAGGTCAAGAAATGTGGTGTATCTGTGCCTTTCATCACCATGCACAGTTAGGAATGTGGTGATGCAATTATGTACACCTTTACCATGGGTGAAGCCATTTATGTTAGGAGACATGTGTTCTCTGATTCTATATAAGAGTCTGCCAAAAACCATCCTCTCAAAGGTTTTACACAGGCAGCTGGTTAGTGATATGGGACGAAAGGCATCAGGCTGTCCTGGTTTCGGTATTGGTACAACAATACTGCTGGTCCATGATGTGGGTAGTTGGCCCTCGGCATGATTCATATTGTACAATACCAACAATGGATTGCCTGGCACGCGCCTTAGTAGTCTAATGATGTTGTAGGTGACTCCGTCCTCTCCAGGGGAAGTAGACCTACCCCTGGCGAGGGCCGCGTCAAGCTCCCACTCAGTATATGGAACATCACACTCATCGTGCTGTTTGCCCAGCATAAAGCTAATAAGATTACTTCTCTCTACAGACTTCGCATCAAGGAGTCCCCGAGTCCTAGCTCGTAACATGTCATAGCTCGACACATGAGCCTACTTTGTTATTAGCTCATTCGACTTTTGCAGAGGGTTTGGATGGGAGACGTGTCTTCTGTTTTTACCTCTGATTATGTTTATGTCTTTCCAGGCTTTGCTGAGGGATATGTGTTGGTTCAGGCTGTTGACATATGTCTCCCATGCATTTTGTCTGAGTTCGTTTACACGTTCCCTGACAGCAGCAAGGGAAGCTTGATACAATTGTAACATTTGAGGTGTTCTAAATTGTCTGTAACCCTTACCCACCCTCCTGACCCTAGCCCTGAGTTTTTCAGCTCAGGGTCATTATAGCACTGCTGTTGCCTGTTCCCATTATGCTGACCACGTTTTCTCCTTTTTTTGGTGGAGGCATTGTTGGTGAAGTATACATAAGTCCTATCTATCAGATCGTCATGGAAACTTTGGTAATTGTCAGGCTTGTAGTCCTTGTACCAGTCATGGATGAAGTCTATGAACTGGCTTTCATGTTCTTGCTTGACTGTGATTCTACGTCTGTTGAGTTTACCACCAGTGGGGGTGTCATTGGCTACATGTATACTAGCTTGGATTGGGCTGTGGTCAGACATAAGATCCGTGACATCAGAGCTATGAGTTGTGTATGATAGATTAAAGCCAATACATTTGTCTAGACCCCCGCCATAGATGTGTGTTGGTTCATTATTACCTATAATTTGAACATCTTCATATGCGCTGAGAAGTGAGATAAGTCTCCTACCATTGGTGTTAGTGGTGGAGTCACCTAATTTCTTGTGTCTAGTATTCAGGTCACCCATTAGGACAGTGGGCTCAGTGTGTAAAAAGTCTGGGAGATCTGTGTATTGAAGCTGATCTGAGGGAGCATAGGCGTTTAGCACGTTGAGTGTGGAGTTGCCCAGGTGGATAGTGATCCCATGGTACTGAAGGTTGGTAGTCTTTTTGGATACAAGAGGTACATGCGGGAGTGACTTCTTAACATACATCAAACATGTGTGAGTAGAACTAGGATCATAATACACATAATTGGGCAGACTGGGTGGGGGCTTACCATTAGGTGTGAGACACTCCTGCAGACACACAATATCGATGTCCTCAGTCACAACTTTGTGGTGTAGGTCAGGGTATCGTTTTCTAAGGGATGAGATGTTCCAACTCATCACCTTCACAGCTCTGTATCTTTGGAGGACTCTGTGTGGTGTGGTGTCCCGCCCCCTTTCAGGAGGGAGAGGATGGAGACGACGTCTTCACTAACCCATGACTCAGGGGATACTCCTTAAAATGAGGTTTTTGGGTGTGAAGCGATGAACAGTACAACACTGTTTCACTGCCCACCCCCCTAAAGGCTGGCTAACATACACTAATTGAAAAATACATGTCCCAGTTATGCCTCGCCGGGCGTCTTATCTCTGGTAAAACAAACTTTGGAGTTGGTTGCGTGGGTAAGCCTAACGCAACCCATGACACCTAGCCAATGGTGAGGAGTCTAGGGCAGGTACTTGTTTCTGCTCAGAACATCCCGTCTTTTTATGATCTAATGTAAGTGGTAGGGCTGCCAAGGCTGTCACTGGGGTAACGTTGCATCTTTCAATAGAGTGGAGTTGGTGTGGGTTCTAGGGCTCTTCTTTTACTGCGAGGGAACCACGAGTGTTCTCTTCTTCCTTCTTCTGTCTCTTCCATCCATTCTGTGATTGGTCCTGCCTCTATTTCTTCTAACTTTGTCCATATTCTTTTTGAGTGTTGGTGTAGGTAAACATTTAGGGGTTCTATTTGCGCTCGTTAGTGTAGTTGACGGTTGGTGATTATGTCAGGATATCTGATGTTGTATACATCCCTTAGGGCTAAGTTTTGAATTGTCTGCAGAATCTTTGTTTGTTTGTTTTATTGCATGTAGGGGAATTGGTGGATATACTAGTCGGGATTGGACAAAGGCTCTATATAACTTTAACTTGTTTTTTGCTGACAGGCTTCTGAAGCGTTTTAATGTAATTACCAGCATTCTTTGTTCTCTAACGACCATCTGCATCGTTAAACGACCCACCGGCGGGTCGCGTGGCGGGAGCCGACCTTATATATAGGACCCACCAACTGACTTGAGTTAGTTCAGTCCTCTTGTCATACAGTACACATCCTTTGAGTGTCATTTGTTACTTAAACTTAATTTATTTGTGTTGTTCCTGTCGCCACCAATGTGGTATATCTATGTGAGTACCTATTTATGTCTCTGTGTCCATCAGTATTTGCCTAGTTGTATTCAAGTAATTCAGTGTTGTTTCACGTTAGTTAATTTCACAAGTGATACAAAACATCGAAACATCAAAAGAATAAAAATAAAGCATTGGATTATGTTAACACTGCATGAACATATAAAAACTATCACTGAAATTAACTAACGTGAAACAACACTGAATTACTTGAATACAACTAAGCAAATACTGATGGACACAAACAGAGATATAAATAGGTACTCACATAGATATACCACATTGGTGGCGACAGGAACAACACAAATAAATTAAGTTTAAGTAACAAGCGACACTCAAAGGATGTGTACTGTATGACAAGAGGACTGAACTATTCGAGTGATAGACGCCCAGTCCGCGTCTTCCTCTGACATAGTCGGTGGGTGCCATCGGCAGCACAAAACACAGTCTTGACTTAAATATCTCGTGGTAGGGCCTGAATCACTGGCAGGATCGGACACCAGGTCAAACAAGAGCCGTAATGAAACTTCTTGCTCTTGCGCAGCTATTAAAGCAACTCTCCCGGTCACAGCATTAACTGGGGAAGAAATGTCTTGGGAAGCAATTGGGTTAGCAAAACGTCCTTCTAAGGACAGTGAATTATCTACATCAGGAGTTACATTATGATCATTAGTCATTAACATAAAACGAGTCACAGCACACAAGGGAAAACGCCGGGCATATCATCTTCAAGCTGTTGCAGCAAATCGTTACCGAGTATGAGGTCCACTCTTTAGCAACAAGGAGACTTGACACGTACTAACACAGGCAGCTCGTGCTCACCGGCTACGTTTAGCTATACCTGAAAAACCAAAGGAGCTGCACCTTTACCCCAAAGGGCGCCCAAAACGACGTTTTGTCAGTCTTCCTCGCCGCAACAACACCCTCTTTGATGAGAGTTTGGTGACAACCAGAGTCTCTCAAAATAGTGACTGGTGTTTCAACACCGTCAACTTCTACCGTGCCTTGTGACAAAAAGGTACCAACGCCTGGGTCCTTCCCAAAACTCTCCTGGAAAAGATCAAAGTCTCGTGAGGCGAGAACCGAAACTGCAACCTCTCGTGCTTCACCTTATTTGGCTGCGGCCTTGTCCAACAAAAATACGCCTTATGACCCGGCTTTCCACAGAAACTACAAGTAAATTTGAAAATTAGGACGCCCCAATAGGTGGCGAACGAGTCCATCTCCTCTTGTCATGTACAAAATTATTACGCACAAAATTACCATTGTTAGTCCTACCATGCCTCAAAACAAATCCATCAGCATGCTTAGAAGAAAAAATAAATCACAAGTGTCCAAAGGTCGTTAGTGAATCCTGGCAAGGTCGCCAAAACTGTTACTCCGACTCTTAATTTACTTAAATATCCAGGTTCTAGGCGTAACCACACAAAAAGTGAAGTAAATTAAAAGAGAATAAAAATAAATAAAGTAAACCTTTAAGAATTTAATTGATTAAATATTAACACAATAAAGAGCCTCGTAGGCTGTCACAACAAATTGATTCACCATCGAAACTTTTAAGACAAGTGATACAAAACATCGAAACATCAAAAGAATAAAAATAAAGCATTGGATTACGTTAACACTGCATAAACATATAAAAACTATCACTGAAATTAACTAACGTGAAACAACACTGAATTACTTGAATACAACTAAGCAAATACTGATGGACACAAACAGAGACATAAATAGGTACTCACATGGATATACCACATTGGTGGCGATAGGAACAACACAAATAAATTAAGTTTAAGTAACAAGCGACACTCAAAGGATGTGTACTGTATGACAAGAGGACTGAACTAACTCAAGTCAGTTGGTGGGTCCTATATATAAGGTCGGCTCCCGCCACGCGACCCGCCGGTGGGTCGTTTAACGATGCAGATGGTCGTTAGAGAACAAAGAATGCTGGTTACAATACAAAATAAAGAAATAAGATGGGCTTGAACAAATAATGACAGTTAAAACCTTAACAGCACAGGGTAAGGTGACTAGAATATATAATAGTAAATTTAACACATCATTACAGGAATAATATGGAACATAGGAGCATGTTATATATATAAAAAAAAGAAAAAAATACGACACGGTCGTAACACTTCCCCCCATAAAATAAAATTTTGCTTGCACAAATTTTGATATGACAAGTGTTCCGACACCTTGAAGTCCAACAAAAAAATTACCCTTCTTCAACAAATCAGTAAGGGGTAGTGCCAACTCGGCAAAAATACAAATATATCTGGTAATAACCCACACAACCCAAAAATCTGCGGACTTGTCGTTTGTTACATGGAACAGGCGTCTGAGAAATAGTGTCACACCTTGCTGTGGGAGGAGCAAGTTTCCAACCCAATTACATGTCTCAGATACAAAAGTTAGGCAAACAAATTCTGACTTAGCAAAGTTTATAACAAACAAGTCCTACATTTCCTAACTCAGTGAAGAGAGCGTCTAGCTGACATACTGTAAATGGTCTAACCAAGTGTCAGAAACAAAAATTACATCTAAATATACTACACAACCAGGCCAATTGGCCGCGACATCAGCCTTTGTAAGGTAGCAGGGGCATTGCAAAGCCCAAAAGGAATAACAATAAATTTATAGTTCTTACCTAATGTCACAAAACTGGATATGTTTTTAACACAACGGGTCAAGTACTTGCCAAAACCCTCGAAGGCAATCAATCTTAGAGAGGAACTTAGCGTTCCCGATTGCTTCGATGCAGTCGTCGACTCTTGGTAGAGGGAAGCTGTCCTTGTTGGTGACGGCGCTGACCGTGAGGAAGTCAATGCAGAATCGAAGAGTGCCGTCCTTCTTTGGTACTAGAGTAACTGGTGAGCACCACTCGCTGGTAGGGAGCCTGCTTGATTTTGCTTCAGCAGGCGTTTACAGGTAAGGCTCTGTGTGTTTTTTCGTCTCTTACAGACAGTGACGCTAAGGATTACTTGTGTATTAAGGAGGAAGTTTTAAAGGCTTATGCCCTTGTTCCTGAAGCGTACAGACAACGCTTCCGTGGCCTCCGTAAGAAGGCAGAGCAGACCCACCTTGAATTTGCTAGGAGTAAAAGAGAGGGATTCTCAAAGTGGTTACACTCCAAGGAAGTAAGTGATTTTGACTCCCTGATTGAGTTAATGCTCACAGAGGAATTTTTGAGAACCATCGACGAAGAGGTTACCTTATACTTATTAGATAGGGTGCTAAGCATGCTGATGGATATGTTTTGAGGCATGGTAGGACTAACAAAGATGTTATTCCCCCACAGGTTCAAAGGACTTTTAATCCCCCTCTCCACAGAGCGAGACAAGGGAATACTAATAATAGTAATTTTGTGCGTGACAGGAGGAGCTGGACGCGTTCGCCACCTAATGGGGCATCCAAATATTCTACATACCCTTGTAGTTACTGTGGAAAGCCAGGTCACAAGGCAGAGGATTGTTGGACAAGGCTGCAGCTAAATACGGGCAAACCAGCTATGATTGTGACTGAAGAGACTAATACGTCACCAGTCGAAGTGATGGCTGATTTGAGTAAGGCTGACAGCATGCCAATTGGGTTGGTTTTCACAAAAGGTGTAGTACGAGAGAGTGCAGTTTCAGTTCTCGCCTCACGAGACTTTGATCTTTTCCAGGAGAGTTTTGCGAAGGACCCAGACGTTGGTACCTTTAGTCCCTTTTTGTCACAAGGCACGGTAGAAGTTGATGGTGTCGAAACGCCAGTCACTATTTTGAGAGACTCGGGTTGTCTCCAAACTCTCATCAAAGAGAGTGTTGTTGCGGCGAGGAAGACCGACAAATACGTCGTTTTGGGATCCCTTTGGGGTCAAGGTGTAGCTCCTTTGGTTTTAGTACGTGTCAAGTCTTCTTGTTTTTCAGGGATAGCTAACGTAGCCTTCGTGCACGAGCTGCCTGTTGCTGGAGTGGACCTCTTACTCGGTAACGATTTGGCGGGAGGTCAAATGGGGAACGTAATCCCACCTCCTGTGCTGCGGGAAAAACCAGAATCTACCGCAGAGCTGCAACAACTTGAAGATGATATGCCCGGTGTTTCCCCTTTGTGTGCTGTGACTTCACAACAAATTGATTCACCATCGAAACTTTTAAGACACAAGTGATACAAAACATCGAAACATCAAAAGAATAAAAATAAAGCATTGGATTACGTTAACACTGCATAAACATGTAAAAACTATCACTGAAATTAACTAACGTGAAACAACACTGAATTACTTGAATACAACTAAGCAAATACTGATGGACACAAAGAGACACAAATAGGTACTCACATAGATATACCACATTGGTGGCGACAGGAACAACACAAATAAATTAAATATAAGTAACACGTGTTACTCAAAGGATGTTGACTGTATGACAAGAGGACTGAACTAACTCAAGTCAGTTGGTGGGTCCTATATATATGGTCGGCTCCCGCCACGCGACCCGCCGGTGGGTCGTTTAACGATGCAGATGGTCGTTAGAGAACAAAGAATGCTGGTTACACTACAAAATGAAGAAATAAGATGGACTTGAACAAATAATGACAATTAAAACCTTAACAGCACAGGGTAAGGTGACTAGAATATATAACAGTAAATTTAACACATCATTACAGGAATAATATGGAATATGGGAGCATGTTATATATAAAAAAAAAAGAAAAAATACGACACGGTCGTAACACTTCACCCCATAAAATAAAATTTTGCTTGCACAAATTTTGATATGACAAGTGTTCCGACACCTTGAAGTCCAACAAAAAATATTATCCTTCTTCAACAAATCAGTGAGGGGTAGTGCCAACTCGGCAAAAATACAAATATATCTCTGGTAATAACCCACACAACCGAAAAATCTGCGGACTTGTCGTTTGTTACATGGAACAAGCATCTAAGAAATAGTGTCACACCGTGCTGTGGGAGGAGCAAGTTTCCAACCCAATTACATGTCTCAAATACAAAAGTTGAGCACAAACAAATTCTGACTTAGCAAAGTTTATAACAAACAAGTCTTACATTTCCTAACTCAGTGAAGAGAGCGTCTAGCTGACATACTGTAAATGGTCTGACCAAGTGTCAGAAAAAAAATTACATCTAAATATACTACACAACCAGGACAATTGGCGGACTCGTAACCTCAGCCTTTGAAAGGTAGCAGGGGCATTGCAAAGCCCAAAAGGCATAACATTAAATTTATAGGTCTTACCTAATGCCACAAAACTGGATATGTCTTTAACACAACGGGTCAAGTACTTGCCAAAACCCTAGAAGGCAATCAATCTTAGAGATGAACTTGGCGTTCCCGATTGCTTCGATGCAGTCGTCGACTCTTGGTAGAGGGAAGCTGTCCTTGCTGGTGACGGCGTTGACCGTGCGGAAGTCAATGCAGAATCGAAGAGTGCCGTCCTTCTTTGGTACTAGAGTAACTGGTGAGCACCACTCGCTGGTAGGGAGCCTGCTTGATAGGCTTAGCAGAACCAACAACAACATCATGCACCACGGCAGTGGTACAGCCAGGCCTGTCTCGGAAGACAAGAGGATGTTGTTGGATGGCGGTCAGCACGTCAGCCCTCTGGTGTCCCGGTAGACGCTGTAGCTTCTCCTGCAACTCCACGGAGTTGGACTGCCAAACCCTGACTGATGACAGGGCGAGTGGACTTGCCCTTTCTTTTTCTTCTTCTTTCTCACCGGCTACCAAGAAAGTGTCAACGGCACACACGGGAACTGGATCATCAGCAACAAATGGGGGTGCTGGCGTGTGTGGTACAGCTTGATGGTGTTGACGAGACATAAGCGCTGTAGTCGGCGCCTGTCAGGGGTAGAGATAATATAATTCGTGGGGCTTACCTTCTTCACCATTCTATATGGCCCACTGAACTTCGCATGGAGCGGCTGTCCATGTCTCAGCAAGAGAATGAGAACTTGATCTATCTGGAACTGTGTCTGGCCCGCTTGTCGTACCATGTCTTGGTCTGCGGCAAGGCTCAAACATCTTAGAAGCTTCTCTCTAACATCTACTAAACTTAATACATTAATGCTCTCTTCACTACTACCTAACAATGAACTATTCCCAACTCTGTTAGGGCTTCCTTGAAAACTTTTCCTACAAAATATGAAACACCGTCCGTTTGAACATAGTACGGCAACCCGAAGTGACTTAACAGTTCAAACAAACATTTAACAAGGGCCTTAGCAGAAACTTTCCTAAGAGGTACAGCATACAAGTACCTAGTGGAGGTATTAAGACTGTAAATAAATATTCAAACCCACTAGAAGTTTTAGGCAGAGGGCCTACAATATCACACTGTACTGTTGTAAAGGGCTCAAGTACGTGAGGTACTCTTACAAGTGGAAAAGGTGGAATAGCCCGATTGGCTTTGCCTACCTTTTGACAAAAATGACAATACTTACAATATTTAGTGACATCTCTCCTCATTCCTGGCCAATTGAACTTTCTGGCCAGCCTGTTGAACGTCTTTCGGACACCTTGATGTCCAGAAAAGCGACCGTCATGGGCCAGCGATAGAACATGTTGTCTGTAAGTGTGTGGGAGGACTATTTGAGTGATAGACGCCCAGTCCGCGTCTTCCTCGGACATAGTCGGTGGGAGCCATCGGCAGCACAAAACACAGTCTTGACTTAAATATCTCGTGGTAGGGCCTGAATTATTGGCAGGATTGGACACCAGGTCAAACAAGAGCCGTAATGAAACTTCTTGCTCTTGCACAGCTATTAAAGCAACTCTCCCGGTCACAGCATTAACTGCGGAAGAAATGTCTTGGGAAGCAATTGGGTTAGCAAAACGTCCTTCTAAGGACAGTGAATTATCTACATCAGGAGTTACATTATGATCATTAGTCATTAACAAAAAACGAGTCACAGCACACAAGGGAAAACACCGGGCATATCATCTTCAAGCTGTTGCAGCAAATCGTTACCGAGTATGAGGTCTACTCTTTAGCAACAAGGAGACTTGACACGTACTAACACAGGCAGCTCGTGCTCACCGGCTACGTTTAGCTATACCTGAAAAACCAAAGGAGCTGCACCTTTACCCCAAAGGGCGCCCAAAACGACGTTTTGTCAGTCTTCCTCACCGCAACAACACCCTCTTTGATGGGAGTTTGGAGACAACCCGAGTCTCTCAAAATAGTGACTGGTGTTTCGACACCGTCAACTTCTACCGTGCCTTGTGACAAAAAGGGACGAAAGGTACCAACGTCTGGGTCCTTCGCAAAACTCTCCTGGAAAAGATCAAAGTCTCGTGAGGCGAGAACCGAAACTGCAATCTCTCGTGCTTCACCTTATTTGGCTGCGGCCTTGTCCAACAAAAATACGCCTTATGACCCGGCTTTCCACGGAAACTACAATTAAATTAGAAAATTAGGACGCCCCATTAGGTGGCGAACGAGTCCATCTCTTGTCATGTACAAAATTATTACGCACAAAATTACCATTATTAGTCCTACCATGCCTCAAAACAAATCCATCAGCATGCTTAGAAAAAAAAATCACAAGTGTCAAAATGTCGTTAGTGAATCCTGGCAAGGTCGCCAAAACTGTTACGCCGTCTCTTAATATACTTAAATATCCAGGTTCTAGGCGTAACCAAACAAAAAGTGAAGTAAATTAAAAGAGAATAAAAATAAAGTAAACCTTTAAGAATTTAATTGATTAAATATTAACACAATAAAGAGCCTCGTAGGCTGTCACAACAAATTGATTCACCATCGAAACTTTTAAGACACAAGTGATACAAAACATCGAAACATCGAAAGAATAAAAATAAAGCATTGGATTACGTTAACACTGCATAAACATATAAAAACTAACACTGAAATTAACAAACGTGAAACAACACTGAATTACTTGAATACAACTAAGCAAATACTGATGGACACAAACAGAGACATAAATAGGTACTCACATAGATATACCACATTGGTGGCGACAGGAACAACACAAAAAAATTAAGTTTAAGTAACAAGTGACACTCAAAGGATGTGTACTGTATGACAAGAGGACTGAACTGCATCGAAGCAATCGGGAACGCTAAGTTCCTCTCTAAGATTGATTGCCTTCGAGGGTTTTGGCAAGTACTTGACCCGTTGTGTTAAAAACATATCCAGTTTTGTGACATTAGGTAAGAACTATAAATTTAATGTTATTCCTTTTGGGCTTTGCAATGCCCCTGCTACCTTACAAAGGCTGATGTCGCGGCCAATTGGCTTGGTTGTGTAGTATATTTAGATGTAATTTTTGTTTCTGACACTTGGTTAGACCATTTACAGTATGTCAGCTAGACGCTCTCTTCACTGAGTTAGGACATCTGCGGACTTGTCGTTTGTTACATGGAACAAGCATCTAAGAAATAGTGTCACACCTTGCTGTGGGAGGAGCAAGTTTCCAACCCAATTACATGTCCCAGATACAAAAGTTAGGCAAACAAATTCTGACTTAGCAAAGTTTATAACAAACAAGTCCTACATTTCCTAATCGGGCTATTCCACCTTTTCCACTTGTAAGAGTACCTCACGTACCTGAGCCCTTTACAACAGTACAGTGTGTTATTGTAGGCCCTCTGCCTAAAACTTCTAGTGGGTGTGAATATTTATTTACAGTTTTGGCGACCTTGCCAGGATTCACTAACGACCTTTGGACACTTGTGATTTTTTTTTCTAAGCATGCTAATGGATTTGTTTTGAGGCATGGTAGGACTAACAATGGTAATTTTGTGCGTAATAATTTTGTACATGACAAGAGGAGATGGACTCGTTCGCCACCTAATGGGGCGTCCTAATTTTCTAATTTAATTGTAGTTTCTGTGGAAAGCCGGGTCATAAGGCGTATTTTTGTTGGACACGGCCGCAGCCAAATAAGGTGAAGCACGAGAGGTTGCAGTTTCAGTTCTCGCCTCACGAGACTTTGATCTTTTCCAGGAGAGTTTTGGGAAGGACCCAGACGTTGGTACCTTTCGTCCCTTTTTGTCACAAGGCTCGGTAGAAGTTGACGGTGTCGAAACACCAGTCACTATTTTGAGAGACTCGGGTTGTCACCAAACTTTCATCAAAGAGGGTGTTGTTGCGGTGAGGAAGACTGACAAAACGTCGTTTTGGGCGCCCTTTGGGGTAAAGGTGCAGCTCCTTTGGTTTTTCAGGTATAGCTAAACGTAGCCGGTGAGCACGAGCTGCCTGTGTTAGTACGTGTCAAGTCTCCTTGTTGCTAAAGAGTGGACCTCATACTCGGTAACGATTTGCTGCAACAGCTTGAAGATATGCCCGGTGTTTTCCCTTGTGTGCTGTGACTCGTTTTTTGTTAATGACTAATGATCATAATGTAACTCCTGATGTAGATAATTCACTGTCCTTAGAAGGACGTTTTGCTAACCCAATTGCTTCCCAAGACATTTCTTCCGCAGTTAATGCTGTGACCGGGAGAGTTGCTTTAATAGCTGCGCAAGAGCAAAAAGTTTCATTACGGCTCTTGTTTGACCTGGTGTCCGATCCTGCCAATGATTCAGGCCCTACCACGAGATATTTAAGTCAAGACTGTGTTTTGTGCTGCCGATGGCTCCCACCGACTATGTCTGAGGAAGACGCGGACTGGGCGTCTATCACTCAAATAGTTCTCCCACACACTTACAGACATGTTCTAGCTCTGGCCCATGACGGTCGCTTTTCTGGACATCAAGGTGTCCGAAAGACGTTCAACAGGCTGGCCAGAAAGTTCTATTGGCCAGGTATGAGGAGAGATGTCACTAAATATTGTAAGTATTGTCATTTTTGTCAAAAGGTAGGCAAAGCCAATCGGGCTATTCCACCTTTTCCACTTGTAAGAGTACCTCACGTACCTGAGCCCTTTACAACAGTACAAGTGTGATATTGTAGGCCCTCTGCCTAAAACTTCTAGTGGGTTTGAATATTTATTTACAGTTCTTAATACCTCCACTAGGTACTTGTATGCTGTACCTCTTAGGAAAGTTACTGCTAAGGCCCTTGTTAAATGTTTGTTTGACCTGTTTAGTCACTTCGGGTTGCCGTACCGTGCTCAAACGGACGGTGTTTCATATTTTGTAGGAAAAGTTTTCAAGGAAGCCTTAACAGAGTTGGGAATAATTCATTGTTAGGTAGTAGTGAAGAGAGCATTAATGTATTAAGTTTAGTAGATGTTAGAGAAGCTTCTAAGATGTTGGAGCCTTGCCGCATACCACTTAAGCAGTTGCAGTCCAAGACATGGTACGACAAGCGGGCCAGACACAGTTCCAGATAGACAAAGTTCTCATTCTCTTGCTGAGACATGGACAGCCGCTCCATGCGAAGATCAGTGGGCCATATAGAGTGGTGAAGAAGGTAAGCCCCGCGAATTATATTATCTCTACCCCTGACAGGCGCCGACTACAGCGCTTATGTAGCGTCAACACCATCAAGCTGTACCACACACGCCAGCACCCCCATTTGTTGCTGATGATCCAGTTCCCGTGTGTGCCGTTGATACTTTCTTGGTAGACGGTGAGAAAGAAGAGGAAAAAGAAAGGGCAAGTCCACTCGCCCTGTCATCAGTCAGGGTTTGGCAGTCCAACTCCGTGGAGTAGCAAAAGCTACATCGTCTACCGGGACACCAGAGAGCTGACGTGCTGACCGCCATCCAACAACATCCTCTTGTCTTCCAAGACAGGCCTGGCTGTACCACTGCCGTGGTGCATGATGTTGGTGTTGGTTCTGCTAAGCCTATCAAGCAGGCTCCCTACCAGCGAGTGGTGCTCACCAGTCACTCTAGTACCAAAGAAGGACGGCACTCTTCGATTCTGCATTGACTTCCGCACGGTCAACGCCGTCACCAGCAAGGACAGCTTCCCTCTACCAAGAGTCGACGACTGCATCGAAGCAATCGGGAACGCCAAGTTCCTCTAAGATTGATTGCCTTCGAGGGTTTTGGCAAGTACTTGACCCGTTGTGTTAAAGACATATCCAGTTTTGTGACATTAGGTAAGAACTAAAAATTTAATGTTATTCCTTTTGGGCTTTGCAATGCCCCTGCTACCTTACAAAGGCTGATGTCACGGCCAATTGGCTTGGTTGTGTAGTATATTTAGATGTAATTTTTTTTCTGGCACTTGGTTAGACCATTTACAGTATGTCAGCTAGACGCTCTCTTCACTGAGTTAGGAAATGTAGGACTTGTTTGTTATAAACTTTGCTAAGTCAGAATTTGTTTGTGCTCAACTTTTGTATCTGAGACATGTAATTGGGTTGGAAACTTGCTCCTCCCACAGCAAGGTGTGACACTATTTCTCAGATGCCTGTTCCATGTAACAAACGACAAGTCCGCAGATTTTTGGGTTGTGTGGGTTATTACCGGAGATATATTTGTATTTTTGCCGAGTTGGCACTACCCCTTACTGATTTGTTGAAGAAGGGTAATATTTTTTGTTGGACTTCAAGGTGTCGGAACACTTGTCATATCACAATTTGTGCAAGCAAAATTTTATTTTATGGGGGGAAGTGTTACGACCGTGTTGAATTTTTTCTATTTTTTTTATATATAACATGCTCCCATGTTCCATATTATTCCTGTAATGATGTGTTAAATTTACTATTATATATTCTAGTCACCTTACCCCGTGCTGTTAAGGTTTTAACTGTCATTATTTGTTCAAGCCCATCTTATTTCTTTATTTTGTATTGTAACCAGCATTCTTTGTTCTCTAACGACCATCTGCATCGTTAAACGACCCACCGGCGGGTCGTGTGGCGGGAGCCGACCTTATATATAGGACCCACCAACTGACTTGAGTCAGTTCCGTCCTCTTGTCATACAGTACACATCCTTTGAGTGTCACTTGTTACTTAAACTTAATTTATTTGTGTTGTTCCTATCGCCACCAATGTGGTATATCCATGTGAGTACCTATTTATGTCTCTGTTTGTGTCCATCAGTATTTGCTTAGTTGTATTCAAGTAATTCAGTGTTGTTTCACGTTAGTTAATTTCAGTGATAGTTTTTATATGTTTATGCAGTGTTAACGTAATCCAATGCTTTATTTTTATTCTTTCGATGTTTCGATGTTTTGTATCACTTGTGTCTTAAAAGTTTCGATGGTGAATCAATTTGTTGTGACAGCCTACGAGGCTCTTTATTGTGTTAATATTTAATCAATTAAATTCTTAAAGGTTTACTTTATTTATTTTTATTCTTTTAATTTACTTCACTTTTTGTTTGGTTACGC
Source organism: Homarus americanus (assembly GCF_018991925.1). NCBI lineage: Eukaryota > Metazoa > Arthropoda > Malacostraca > Decapoda > Nephropidae > Homarus > Homarus americanus. The sequence goes on along the minus strand of NW_024734825.1, from coordinate 19,035 downwards.
CTAGAACCTGGATATTTAAGTAAATTAAGCATTGGATTACGTTAACACTGCATAAACATATAAAAACTATCACTGAAATTAACTAACGTGAAACAACACTGAATTACTTGAATACAACTAAGCAAATACTGATGGACACAAACAGAGACATAAATAGGTACTCACATGGATATACCACATTGGTGGCGATAGGAATAACACAAATAAATTAAGTTTAAGTAACAAGCGACACTCAAAGGATGTGTACTGTATGACAAGAGGACTGAACTTTATCTATCTGGAACTGTCTGGCCCGCTTGTCGTACCATGTCTTGGTCTGCGACTGCTTAAGTGGTATGCGGCAAGGCTCCAACATCTTAGAAGCTTCTCTAACATCTACTAAACTTAATACATTAATGCTCTCTTCACTACTACCTAACAATGAATTATTCCCAACTCTGTTAGGGCTTCCTTGAAAACTTTTCCTACAAAATATGAAGCACCGTCCGTTTGAACATGGTACGGCAAACCGAAGTGACTAAACAGGTCAAACAAACATTTAACAAGGGCCTCAGCAGTAATTTTCCTAAGAGGTACAGCATACAAGTACCTAGTGGAGGTATTAAGGACTGTAAATAAATATTCAAACCCACTAGAAGTTTTAGGCAGAGGGCCTACAATAACACACTGTACTGTTGTAAAGGGCTCAGGTACGTGAGGTACTCTTACAAGTGGAGAAGGTGGAATAGCCCGATTGGCTTTGCCTACCTTTTGACAAAAATGACTGTACTTACAATATTTAGTGACATCTCTCCTCATACCTGGCCAATAGAACTTTCTGGCCAGCCTGTTGAAACGTCTTTCGGACACCTTGATGTCCAGAAAAGCGACCGTCATGGGCCAGAGCTAGAACATGTTGTCTGTAAGTGTGTGGGAGGACTGTTTGAGTGATAGACGCCCAGTCCGCGTCTTCCTCTGACATAGTCGGTGGGAGCCATCGGCAGCACAAAACACAGTCTTGACTTAAATATCTCGTGGTAGGGCCTGAATCATTGGCAGGATCGGACACCAGGTCAAACAAGAGCCGTAAAGAAACTGTTTGCTCTTGCGCAGCTATTAAAGCAACTCTCCCGGTCACAGCATTAACTGCGGAAGAAATGTCTTGGGAAGCAATTGGGTTAGCAAAACGTCCTTCTGAGGACAGTGAATTATCTACATCAGGAGTTACATTATGATCATTAGTCATTAACAAAAAACGAGTCACAGCACACAAGGGAAAACACCGGGCATATCTTCAAGCTGTTGCAGCAAATCGTTACCGAGTATGAGGTCCACTCTTTAGCAACAAGGAGACTTGACACGTACTAACACAGGCAGCTCGTGCTCACCGGCTACGTTTAGCTATACCTGAAAAACCAAAGGAGCTGCACCTTTACCCCAAAGGGCGCCCAAAACGACGTTTTGTCAGTCTTCCTCACCGCAACAACACCCTCTTTGATGAAAGTTTGGTGACAACCCGAGTCTCTCAAAATAGTGACTGGTGTTTCGACACCGTCAACTTCTACCGTGCCTTGTGACAAAAAGGGACGAAAGGTACCAACGTCTGGGTCCTTCCCAAAACTCTCCTGGAAATGATCAAAGTCTCGTGAGGCGAGAACCGAAACTGCAACCTCTCGTGCTTCACCTTATTTGGCTGCGGCCTTGTCCAACAAAAATACGCCTTATGACCCGGCTTTCCACAGAAACTACAATTAAATTAGAAAATTAGGACGCCCCATTAGGTAGCGAACGAGTCCTAGCTCCTCCTGTCATCAGTCAGGGTTTGGCAGCTCAACTCCGTGGAATTGCAGGGGAAGCTACATCGTCTACCGGGACACCAGAGAGCTGACGTGCTGACCGCCATCCAACAACATCCTCTTGTCTTCCAAGACCAGCCTGGCTGTACCACTGCCGTGGTGCATGATGTTGTTGTTGGTTCTGCTAAGCCTATCAAGCAGGCTCCCTACCAGCGAGTGGTGCTCACCAGTTACTCTAGTACCAAAGAAGGACGGCACTCTTCGATTCTGCATTGACTTCCTCACGGTCAGCGCCGTCACCAACAAGGACAGCTTCCCTCTACCAAGAGTCGACGACTGCATCGAAGCAATCGGGAACGCTAAGTTCCTCTCTAAGATTGATTGCCTTCGAGGGTTTTGGCAAGTACTTGACCCGTTGTGTTAAAAACATATCCAGTTTTGTGACATTAGGTAAGAACTATAAATTTAATGTTATTCCTTTTGGGCTTTGCAATGCCCCTGCTACCTTACAAAGGCTGATGTCGCGGCCAATTGGCTTGGTTTTGTAGTATATTTAGATGTAATTTTTGTTTCTGACACTTGGTTAGACCATTTACAGTATGTCAGCTAGACGCTCTCTTCACTGAGTTAGGAAATGTAGGACTTGTTTGTTATAAACTTTGCTAAGTCAGAATTTGTTTGCCTAACTTTTGTATCTGGGACATATAATTGGGTTGGAAACTTGCTCCTCCCACAGCAAGGTGTGACACTATTTCTTAGATGCCTGTTCCATGTAACAAACGACAAGTCCGCAGATTTTTGGGTTGTGTGGGTTATTACCAGATATATTTGTATTTTTGCCGAGTTGGCACTACCCCTTACTGATTTGTTGAAGAAGGGTAATTTTTTTGTTGGACTTCAAGGTGTCGGAACACTTGTCATATCAAAATTTGTGCAAGCAAAATTTTATTTTATGGGGGGAAGTGTTACGACCGTGTCGTATTTTTTTTTTCTTTTTTTTTTATATATAACATGCTCCTATGTTCCATATTATTCCTGTAATGATGTGTTAAATTTACTATTATATATTCAAGTCACCTTACCCTGTGCTGTTAAGGTTTTACTGTCATTATTTGTTCAAGCCCATCTTATTTCTTTATTTTGTATTGTAACCAGCATTTTGTTCTCTAACGACCATCTGCATCGTTAAACGACCCACCGGCGGGTCGCGTGGCGGGAACCGACCTTATATATAGGACCCACCAACTGACTTGAGTCAGTTCAGTCCTCTTGTCATACAGTACACATCCTTTGAGTGTCACTTGTTACTTAAACTTAATTTATTTGTGTTGTTCCTGTCGCCACCAATGTGGTATATCTATGTGAGTACCTATTTATGTCTCTGTTTGTGTCCATCAGTATTTGCTTAGTTGTATTCAAGTAATTCAGTGTTGTTTCACGTTAGTTAATTTCAGTGTTAGTTTTTATATGTTTATGCAGTGTTAACGTAATCCAATGCTTTATTTTTATTCCTTCGATGTTTCGATGTTTTGTATCACTTGTGTCTTAAAAGTTTCGATGGTGAATCAATTTGTTGTGACAGCCTACGAGGCTCTTTATTGTGTTAATATTTAATCAATTAAATTCTTAAAGGTTTACTTTATTTTTATTCTCTTTTAATTTACTTCACTTTTTGTTTGGTTACGCCTAGAACCTGGATATTTAAGTAAATTAAGAGACGGCGTAACAGTTTTGGCGACCTTGCCAGGATCGGACACCAGGTCAAACAAACATTTAACAAGGCAGAGGATTGTTGGACAAGGCTGCAGCTAAATACGGGCAAACCAGCTATGATTGTGACTGAAGAGACTAATACGTCACCAGTCGAAGTGATGGCTGATTTGAGTAAGGCTGACAGCATGCCAATTGGGTTGGTTTTCACAAAAGGTGTAGTACGAGAGAGTGCAGTTTCAGTTCTCGCCTCACGAGACTTTGATCTTTTCCAGGAGAGTTTTGCGAAGGACCCAGACGTTGGTACCTTTAGTCCCTTTTTGTCACAAGGCACGGTAGAAGTTGATGGTGTCGAAACGCCAGTCACTATTTTGAGAGACTCGGGTTGTCTCCAAACTCTCATCAAAGAGAGTGTTGTTGCGGCGAGGAAGACCGACAAATACGTCGTTTTGGGATCCCTTTGGGGTCAAGGTGTAGCTCCTTTGGTTTTAGTACGTGTCAAGTCTTCTTGTTTTTCAGGGATAGCTAACGTAGCCTTCGTGCACGAGCTGCCTGTTGCTGGAGTGGACCTCATACTCGGTAACGATTTGGCGGGAGGTCAAATGGGGAACGTAACCCCACCTCCTGTGCTGCGGGAAAAACCAGAATCTACCGCAGAGCTGCAACAACTTGAAGATGATATGCCCGGTGTTTCCCCTTTGTGTGCTGTGACTCGTTCCATGTCAATGACTAAGGATCATAATGCGACTCCTGTTGTAGACGATTCACTTTCCTTAGAAGGACTTTTTGCTAACCCAATTGCTTCCCAAGACATTTCTTCCGCAGTTAATGCTGTGACCGGGAGAGTTGCTTTAATAGCTGCGCAAGAGCAAGACGATTCATTGCGGCTCTTGTTTGATTCAGGCCCTACCACGAGATATTTCAGTCAAGACGGTGTTTTGTGCCGCCGCTGGCTCCCACCGACTATGTCAGAGGAAGACGCGGACTGGGCGTCTGTCACTCAAATAGTTATCCCACACACTTACAGACAACATGTTCTAGCTCTGGCCCATGACGGTCGCTTTTCTGGACATCAAGGTGTCCGAAAGACGTTCAACAGGCTGGCCAGAAAGTTCTATTGGCCAGGTATGAGGAGAGATGTCACTAAATATTGTAAGTACTGTCATTTTTGTCAAGAGGTAGGCAAAGCCAATCAGGCTATTCCACCTTTTCCACTTGTAAGAGTACCTCACGTACCTGAGCCCTTTACAACGGTACAGTGTGACATTGTAGGCCCTCTGCCTAAAACTTCTAGTGGGTTTAAATATTTATTTACAGTCATTCATGCCTCCACTAGGTACTTGCATGCTGTACCTCTTAGGAAAGTTGCTGCTAGGGCCCTAATATCATCCATTTTGTTTCTCTTGCTTCTACTGTTCGCTCATCCAGTAAGAGGTCCTTTGCACATAGCTAGAGATAGATTGTTAGGTAGTAGTGAAGAGAGCGTTAATGTATTAAGTTTAGTTGGAGATGTTAAAGAGGAGGTTTTAAGTTGTTGGAGTCTTGCCGCAGACCATTTACAGCAGTCGCAGTCCAAGACCAAGACATGGTACGAATTGTATGCCAGACACAGAGAGTTCCATATAGATCAAGTACTCAATCTCTTGCCGAGACATGGACAGCCGCTCAATGCGAAGTTCAGTGGGCCATATAGAGTGGTGAAGAAGGTAAGCCCCACGAATTATACTATCTCTACCCCTGACAGGCGCCAACTACAGTGCTTGTGTCACGTCAACACCATCAAGCTGTACCACACACGCCCAGCACCCCCATTTGTTGCTGATGATCCAGTTCCCGTGTGTGCCGTTGACACTTTCTTGGTAGACGGTGAGAAAGAAGAGGAAAGAAAAGGGGCAAGTCCACTCGCCCTGTCATCAGTCAGAGTTTGGCAGCTCAACTCCGTGGAATTGCAGGGGAAGCTACATCGTCTACCGGGACACCAGAGAGCTGACGTGCTGACCGCCATCCAACAACATCCTCTTGTCTTCCAAGACCAGCCTGGCTGTACCACTGCCGTGGTGCATGATGTTGTTGTTGGTTCTGCTAAGCCTATCAAGCATGCTCCCATGTTCCATATTATTCCTGTAATGATGTGTTAAATTTACTATTATATATTCTAGTCACCTTACCCCGTGCTGTTAAGGTTTTAACTGTCATTATTTGTTCAAGCCCATCTCATTTCTTTATTTTGTATTGTAACCAGCATTCTTTGTTCTCTAACGACCATCTGCATCGTTAAACGACCCACCGGCGGGTCGCGTGGCGGGAGCCGACCTTATATATAGGACCCACCAACTGACTTGAGTCAGTTCAGTCCTCTTGTCATACAGTACACATCCTTTGAGTGTCACTTGTTACTTATACTTAATTTATTTGTGTTGTTCCTGTCGCCACCAATGTGGTATATCTATGTGAGTACCTATTTATGTCTCTGTTTGTGTCCATCAGTATTTGCTTAGTTGTATTCAAGTAATTCAGTGTTGTTTCACGTTAGTTAATTTCAGTGATAGTTTTTATATGTTTATGCAGTGTTAACGTAATCCAATGCTATATTTTGATTCTTTTGATGTTTCGATGTTTTGTATCACTTGTGTCTTAAAAGTTTCGATGGTGAATCAATTTGTTGTGACAGCCTACGAGGCTCTTTATTGTGTTAATATTTAATCAATTAAATTCTTAAAGGTTTACTTTATTTATTTTTATTCTCTTTTAATTTACTTCACTTTTTGTTTGGTTACGCCTAGAACCTGGATATTTAAGTAAATTAAGAGACGGCGTAACAGTTTTGGCGACCTTGCCAGGATTCACTAACGATCTTTTGACACTTGTGATATTTTTTTTTCTAAGCATGCTGATGGATTTGTTTTGAGGCATGGTAGGACTAACATTGGTAATTTTGTGCGTAATAATTTTGTACATGACAAGAGATGGACTCGTTCGCCACCTAATGGGGCGTCCTAATTTAATTGTAGTTTCCGTGGAAAGCCGGGTCATAAGGCGTATTTTTGTTGGACAAGGCCGCAGCCAAATAAGGTGAAGCACGAGAGGTTGCAGTTTCGGTTCTCGCCTCACGAGACTTTGATCTTTTCCAGGAGAGTTTTGCGAAGGACCCAGACGTTGGTACCTTTCGTCCCTTTTTGTCACAAGGCACGGTAGAAGTTGACGGTGTTGAAACACCAGTCACTATTTTGAGAGACTCGGGTTGTCACCAAACTTTCATCAAAGAGGGTGTTGTTGCGGCGAGGAAGACTGACAAAACGTCGTTTTGGGCGCCCTTTGGGGTAAAGGTGCAGCTCCTTTGGTTTTTCAGGGATAGCTAAACGTAGCCGGTGAGCACGAGCTGCCTGTGTTAATACGTGTAAAGTCTCCTTGTTGCTAAAGAGTGGACCTCATACACGGTAACGATTTGCTGCAACAGCTTGAAGATGATATGCCCGGTGTTTTCCCTTGTGTGCTGTGACTCGTTTTTTGTTAATGACTAATGATCATAATGTAACTCCTGATGTAGATTATTCACTGTCCTTAGAAGGACGTTTTGCTAACCCAATTGCTTCCCAAGACATTTCTTTCGTAGTTAATGCTGTGACCGGGAGAGTTGCTTTAATAGCTGCGCAAGAGCAAGAAGTTTCATTACGGCTCTTGTTTGACCTGGTGTCCGATCCTGCCAATGATTCAGGCCCTACCACGAGATATTTAAGTCAAGACTCTGTTTTGTGCTGCCGATGGCTCCCACCGACTATGTCAGAGGAAGACGCCGACTGGGCGTCTATAACTCAAATAGTCCTCCCACACACTTACAGACAACATGTTCTAGCTCTGGCCGATGACGGTCGCTTTTCTGGACATCAAGGTGTCCGAAAGACGTTCAACAGGCTGGCCAGAAAGTTCAATTGTCCAGGTATGAGGAGAGGTGTCACTAAATATTGTAAGTATTGTCATTTTTGTCAAAAGGTAGGCAAAGCCAATCGGGCTATTCCACCTTTTCCACTTGTAAGAGTACCTCACGTACCTGAGCCCTTTACAACAGTACAGTGTGATATTGTAGGCCCTCTGCCTAAAACTTCTAGTGGGTTTGAATAGTTATTTACAGTCCTTAATACCTCCACTAGGTACTTGTATGCTGTACCTCTTAGGAAAATTACTGCTAAGGCCCTTGTTAAATGTTTGTTTGACCTGTTTAGTCACTAAGGGTTGCCGTACCGTGTTCAAACGGACGGTGCTTCATATTTTGTAGGAAAAGTTTTCAAGGAAGCCCATCTTATTTCTTTATTTTGTATTGAAACCAGCATTCTTTGTTCTCTAACGACTATCTGCATCGTTAAACGACCCACCGGCGGGTCGCGTGGCGGGAGCCGACCTTATATATAGGACCCACCAACTGACTTGAGTCAGTTCAGTTCTCTTGTCATACAGTACACATCCTTTGAGTGTCACTTGTTACTTATACTTAATTTATTTGTGTTGTTCCTATCGCCACCAATGTGGTATATCTATGTGAGTACCTATTTATGTCTCTGTTTGTGTCCATCAGTATTTGCTTAGTTGTATTCAAGTAATTCAGTGTTGTTTCACGTTAGTTAATTTCAGGGTTAGTTTTTATATGTTTATGCAGTGTTAACGTAATCCAATGCTTTATTTTTATTCTTTCGATAGAACTTTCTGGCCAGCCTGTTGAACGTCTTTCGGACACCTTGATGTCCAGAAAAGCGACCGTCATGGGCCAGAGCTAGAACATGTTGTCTGTAAGTGTGTGGGAGGACTATTTGAGTGATAGACGCCCAGTCCGCGTCTTCCTCTGACATAGTCGGTGGGAGCCATCGGCAGCACAAAACACAGTCTTGACTTAAATACCTCGTGGTAGGGCCTGAATCATTGGCAGGATCGGACACCAGGTCAAACAAGAGCCGTAATGAAACTTCTTGCTCTTGCGCAGCTATTAAAGCAACTCTCCCGGTCACAGCATTAACTGCGGAAGAAATGTCTTGGGAAGCAATTGGGTTAGCAAAACGTCCTTCTAAGGACAGTGAATTATCTACATCAGGATTTACATTATGATCATTAGTCATTAACAAAAAACGAGTCACAGCACACAAGGGAAAACACCGGGCATATCATCTTCAAGCTGTTGCAGCAAATCGTTACCGTGTATGAGGTCCACTCTTTAGCAACAAGGAGACTTGACACGTACTAACACAGGCAGCTCGTGCTATCCCTGAAAAACCAAAGGAGCTGCACCTTTACCCCAAAGGGCGCCCAAAACGACGTTTTGTCAGTCTTCCTCGCCGCAACAACACCCTCTTTGATGAGAGTTTGGTGACAACCCGAGTCTCTCAAAATAGTGACTGGTGTTTCAACACCGTCAACTTCTACCGTGCCTTGTGACAAAAAGGTACCAACGCCTGGGTCCTTCCCAAAAGTCTCCTAGAAAAGATCAAAGTCTCGTGAGGCGAGAACCGAAACTGCAACCTCTCGTGCTTCACCTTATTTGGCTGCGGCCTTGTCCAACAAAAATACGCCTTATGACCCGGCTTTCCACAGAAACTACAATTAAATTAGAAAATTAGGACGCCCCATTAGGTGGCGAACGAGTCCATCTCCTCTTGTCATGTACAAAATTACCATTGTTAGTCCTACCATGCCTCAAAACAAATCCATCAGCATGCTAAGAAAAAAAAATCACAAGTGTCAAAATGTCGTTAGTGAATCCTGGCAAGGTCGCCAAAACTGTTACGCCGTCTCTTAATTTACTTAAATATCCAGGTTCTAGGCGTAACCACACAAAAAGTGAAGTAAATTAAAAGAGAATAAAAATATATAAAGTAAACCTTTAAGAATGTAATTGATTAAATATTAACACAATAAAGAGCCTCGTAGGCTGTCACAACAAATTGATTCACCATCGAAACTTTTAAGACACAAGTGATACAAAACATCGAAACATCAAAGGAATAAAAATTCAGCATTGGATTATGTTAACACTGCATGAACATATAAAAACTATCACTGAAATTAACTAACGTGAAACAACACTGAATTACTTGAATACAACTAAGCAAATACTGATGGACACAAACAGAGACATAAATAGGTACTCACATAGATATACCACATTGGTGGCGACAGGAACAACACAAATAAATTAAGTTTAAGTAACAAGCGACACTCAAAGGATGTGTACTGTATGACAAGAGGACTGAACTGACTCAAGTCAGTTGGTGGGTCCTATATATAAGGTCGGCTCCCGCCACGCGACCCGCCGGTGGGTCGTTTAACGATGCAGATGGTCGTTAGAGAACAAAGAATGCTGGTTACAATACAAAATAAAGAAATAAGATGGGCTTGAACAAATAATGACAGTTAAAAGCTTACCAGCACAGGGTAAGGTGACTAGAATATATAATAGTAAATTTAACACATCATTACAGGAATAATATGGAACATGGGAGCACGTTATATATAAAAAAAAATAGAAAAAATACGACACGGTCGTAACACCAGGTACAACACTTACACTCCCAGGTACACCTCAGACACTCCCAGGAACACCTCAGACACTCCCAGGTGCACCTCTGACACTCCCAGGTACACCTCTGACACTCCCAGGTACACCCCTGACACTCCCAGGTACTCCTGTGACACTCCCAGGTACACTTCTGACACTCCCAGGTACACCTCTGACACTCTCAGGATCACCTCTGACACTCCCAGGTACACGTCTGGCACTCCCAGGTACACCTCAGACACTCCCAGGTACACCTCTGACACTCCCAGTTACACCTCTGATACTCCCAGGTATACCTCTGACACTCCCAGGTACACCGCTGACACTCTCAGGTACACTGCTGTCACTGCCAAATATACTTCTGACACTCCCAGGTACACCTCTGACACTCCCAGGTACACCTCTGACACTCCCAGGTACATCTCTGACACTCCCTGGTACACCTCTGACACTGCCAGGTACTCTGACACTCCCAGGTACACCTCAGACACTCCCAGGTACACGTCAGACACTCCCAGGTACACCTCTGACACTCCCAAGTACACCCCTGATACTCTCAGGGACTCCTCTCACACTCCCAGGTACTCCTCTGACACTCCCAGGTACACCTCTGACACTCTTAGGTACACATCTGACACTCCCAGGTACACCCCTGACACTCTCAGGAACACCTCCGACAATCCCAGGTATACCTCTGACACTCCCAGGTACACTTCTGACACTCCCAGGTACTCCACTGACACTCCCAGGAACTGCTCTGACACTCCTAGGTACGCTTCCGACACTCCCAGGTACACCTCCAACACTCCCAGGTACACCCCTGACATTCCCAGGTACACCTCTGCCACTCCCAGGTACACCTCTGACACTCCCAGGTACACCTCTGACACTCCCAGGTACACCTCTGACACTCCCAGGTACACCTCCAACACTCCCAGTTACACCCCTGACACTCCCAGGTACTCCTCTGACACTCTCTGGTACACCCCTGACACTCCCAGGTACACTTCTGACACCCCCAGGTACTCCTCTGACACTCCCTAGTACACCTCTGACACTCCCAGATACTCCTCTGATACTCCAGTTACACCTCCGTCACTTCCAGTTACCCCAGCACTCCCAGGTACCCCTGACCTCCCAGGTGGCTCCGTCCTCCCAGGTGCCTCTGGCCTCCCAGGTGCTCCTTTGACACTCCTTGGTTCACCTCTGACACTTTCCTTGGTTCACCTCTGACACTCCCAGGTACACCTCTGACACTCCCAGGTACTCCTCTGAGCACTCCCAGGTACAACACTTACACTCCCAATTACTCCTCAGACACTCCCAGGTACACCTCCGACACTCCCATGTATACCGCCGACACTCCCAGGTACACTTCTTACCCTCCCAGGTACACCTCTGACACTCCCAGGTACAGCCCTGACACTCCCAGGTACTCCTCTAACACTCCCAGGTACTCCCCTACACTCCCAGGTACACCTCTGACATTCCCAGGTACACCTCTGACACTCCCAGTTACACCTCCGTCAGTTCCAGTTACACCCCTGACACTCCCAGTACACCCCTGACACTCCCAGGTACACCTGTGATACTCCCAGGTACACCTCTGACACTCCCAGGTACACCTGCGATAATCCCAGGTACACCTCTGACACTCCCAGGTACACCTCCGACACTCCCAGGTACACCTCCGACACTCCTAGGTACACCCATGACACTCCCAGGTACTCCTCAGACCATGGTACACCCTTGACACTCCCAGGTACACCTTTGACACTCCCAGGTACTCCACTGATACTCCCAGGTACACCTCTGACACTCCCAGGTACACATCTGACACTCCCACTTGCACCTCTGACACTCCCAGGTACACCTCTGACACTCCCAGGTACACCTCCGACACTCCCAGGTACACCTCCAACACTCCCAGCTACACTTCTCACACTCCCAGATACACCTCCAACACTCCTAGTTACACCCCTGACGCTCCCAGGTACACCCCTGACACTCCCAGGTACACCTCTGACTCTTTCAGGTACACCTCTGACACTCCCAGGTACACCTCTGACACTCCCAGGTACTCCACTGACACTCCCTGGTACATCACTGACACTCTCAGGTACACCTCTGACACTCCCAGGCACACCGCTGACACTCCCAGGCACACTCTACCCTCCCAGGCACACCCTGACACCCCAGGCACACCCCTGACACTCCCAGGTACCTCTCTAACACCCCAGGAACCCCACACTCCCCAGGCACACACCTCTGACATTCCCAGCACACCTCTGACACTCCCAGTTACACCTCCGTCAGTTCCAGTTACACCCCTGACACTCCCAGTACACCCCTGACACTCCCAGGTACACCTGTGATACTCCGAGGTACACCTCTGACACTCCCAGGTACACCTCTGACACTCCCAGGTACACGTCTGACACTCCCAGGTACACCTCAGACACTCCCAGGTACACCTCTGACACTCTCAGTTACACCTCTGATACTCCCAGGTATACCTCTGACACTCCCAGGTACACCGCTGACACTCTCAGGTACACTGCTGACACTGCCAGGTATACTTCTGACACTCCCAGGTACACCTCTGACACTCCCAGGTACACCTCTGACACTCCCAGGTACATCTCTGACACTCCCTGGTACACCTCTGACACTGCCAGGTACACCTCTGACATTCCCAGGTACAACAGACACCCCCCAGGCACACCTCTGACACTCCCCAGGCACATCTCAGACACTCCCTGGCACACCTCTGACACTGCCAGGTACACCTCTGACATTCCCAGGTACACCAGACACCCCCAGGCACACCTCCGGACACTCCCAGGCACACCTCTCTGACACCTCCCAGGCACACTGCTGACACTTCAGCCACTGCTGACACTGCCAGGCACACCTCCCCTGCACACCCAGGCACACCTCTGAGACTCCCAGTACACCTCTGACACTCCCAGGTACACCCCTGACACTCCCAGGTACACCTGTGATACTCCCAGGTACATCTCTGACACTCCCTTGTACACCTCTGACACTCCCAAGTACACCTCTGACACTCCCAGTTACAGCTCCGATATTCCCAGGAACACCTCCGATATTCCCAGGTACACCTCTGATACTCCCAGGTACACCTTTGAGACTCCCAGGTACTCCACTGACACTCCCTGGTACACCTCTGACATTCCCAGTTACACCTCCAACACTCTAGCTACACCCCCTGACACTCCCAGGTACACCTCTGATACCCCAGGCACACCTCTGATACTCCCCATGTACACTTCAGGAAACCCCAGGCACACCTCTGATACCCCAGGCACACCTCCGGACACCCCAGGCACACCCCTGCCACCCCCAGGCACTCTCTCTGACATTCCTGGTTCACCCCACACCCAGGTACACCTCTGACACTCCCTAGTACACCTCTGGCACTCCCAGGTACACCTCTGACACTCCCAGGTACACGCCTGACACTCCCAGGTACACCTCTGACACTCCTAGGTACTCCACTGACACTCCCAGGTACAGCTCCGATATTCCCAGGAACACCTCCGATACTCCCAGGTACACCTCCGATACTCCCAGGTACACCTCTGATATTCCCAGGTACACCTCTGAAACTCCTAGGTACTCCTCTGACACTCCCTGTTACACCTCTAACACTCCCAGGTACACCTCTTACACTTCCTGGTTCTCCCCTGACACTCCCAGGTACACCTCAGACACTCCCAGGTACACCTCAGACACTGCCAGATACACCTCTGACACTTCCAGGTACTCCTCTGACACTCCCAGGTACACCTCTGACATTCCCAGGTACACCTCTGACACTCCCAGTTACACCTCCTTCACTTCCAGTTACACCCCTGACACTCCCAGGTACACCCCTGACACTCCCAGGTACACCCCTGACACTCCCATGTACACCTCTCATACTCCCAGGTACACCACTGACACTCCCAGGTACACTTCCGACACTCCCAGGTACACCCCTGACACTCCCAGGTACACCCCTGACATTCCCAGGTACACCTTTGATACTCCCAGGAACACCTCAGACTCTCCCAGGTACACCTCTCACACTCCCAGGGACACGTCTCACACTCCCAGGTACTCCTGTGACTCTCTCATTTACACTTCAGACACTCCCAGGTTACACATCAGACACTCCCAGGTACACCTCAGACACTCCGAGGTACACCACTGACACTCCCTGGTACACCTCTGACATTCCCAGTTACACCTGCAACACTCCCAGTTACACCCCTGACACTCCCAGGTACACCTCTGACACATCCAGGTACACCTCTGATACTCCCTGGTACACCTCTGACACTCCCAGGTATACCTCTTACACTCCCTGGTTCTCCTCTGACACTCCCAGGTACACCTCAGACACTCCCAGGTACACGTCAGACACTCCCAGGTACACCTCTGACACTCCCAAGTACACCCCTGATACTCTCAGGGACTCCTCTCACACTCCCAGGTACTCCTCTGACACTCCCAGGTACACCTCTGACACTCTTAGGTACACATCTGACACTCCCAGGTACACCCCTGACACTCTCAGGAACACCTCCGACAATCCCAGGTATACCTCTGACACTCCCAGGTACACTTCTGACACTCCCAGGTACTCCACTGACACTCCCAGGAACTGCTCTGACACTCCTAGGTACGCTTCCGACACTCCCAGGTACACCTCCAACACTCCCAGGTACACCCCTGACATTCCCAGGTACACCTCTGCCACTCCCAGGTACACCTCTGACACTCCCAGGTACACCTCTGACACTCCCAGGTACACCTCTGACAATTCTGGTGTGCTACCCTCCGACAATTCTGTGTGCACTCTCAACACTCCCAGGTACACCCCTGACACTCCCAGGTACACCTCTTGAGCCACTCCCCTTCTGGTACACCCCCTGACACTCCCAGGTACACTTGACACCCTGTGTACACTTCAACACTCCCAGGTACTCCTTCTGACACTCCCAGGTACACCTTGACACTGCTGCACCTCCGTCACTTCCAGTTACACTCCTGACACTCCCAGTGTACACCCCTGACACTCCCAGATACAACTCTGATACTCCCAGGTACACCTCTGACACTCCCAGGAACTCCTCGGACACTCCCTGGTTCACCTCTGACACTCCCAGGTACACCTCTGACACTCCCAGGTACACCTCTGACACTCCAAGGTACACCTCTGACACTCCCTGGTACAGCATTGACACTCCCAGGTACAACACTTACACTCCCAGGTACTCCTCAGACACTCCCAGGTACACCTCCGACACTCCCAGGTACACCTCCGACACTCCCAGATACACTTCTTTCACTCCCAGTTACACCTCTGACACTCGCAGGTACACCCCTGACACTCCCAGGTACTCCTCTAACACTCCCAGGTACTCCTCTGACACTCCCAGGTACACTTCTGACATTCCCAGGTACACCTCTGACACTCCCAGTTACACCTCCGTCACTTCCAGTTACACCCCTGACACTCCCAGGTACACCCCTGACACTCCCTGGTACACCTGTGATACTCCCAGGTACACCTCTGACACTCCCAGGTGGCCACCTCCGATAATCCCAGGTACAATTCCCTGACACCTTGCACACCTCCGACACTCCCAGGCACACCTCCGACACCCAGGTACACCCTGACTCTTTCAGGTACACCTCTGACACTCCCAGGCACACCCCTCCTGGACACTCCCAGGTACCCACTGACACTCCCCGGGAAAAGCATCACTGACACTGCCAGGTACACCTCTGACACTCCCACTCTGCACCTCTGACACCTCCCAGGTACACCTCTGACACTCCAGGTACTCCACTGATACCTCCCAGGTACACCTCTGACACTCCCAGGTACACATCTGACACTCCCACTTGCACCTCTGACACTCCCAGGTACACCTCTGACACTCCCAGGTACACCTCCGACACTCCCAGGTACACCTCCAACACTCCCAGCTACACTTCTCACACTCCCAGATACACCTCCAACACTCCTAGTTACACCCCTGACGCTCCCAGGTACACCCCTGACACTCCCAGGTACACCTCTGACTCTTTCAGGTACACCTCTGACACTCCCAGGTACACCTCTGACACTCCCAGGTACTCCACTGACACTCCCTGGTACATCACTGACACTCTCAGGTACACCTCTGACACTCCCAGGTACTCCTCTGACACTCCCTGGTGTACACACCTGAGGCCTCCCAGGTACACCTCATACACCTCTGTGCCAAGCACCTCCAACACTCCCAGCTACACTTTCACACTCCCCAGGTATTAATATTCTCATACACTGCCAGGTACACCTGTGACACCTCCCAGGCCACCCCTGACATTCCCAGGTACACCTCTGCCACTCCCAGGTACACCTCTGGCACTCCCAGGTACACCTCTGAGCCACTCCCAGTACAACACTTACACTCCCAGGTACACCTTGTGACACTCCCAGGAACACCTCTGACACTCCCAGGTACACCGCTGACACTCTCAGGTACACTGCTGACACTGCCACGTATACTTCTGACACTCCCAGGTACACCTCTGACACTCCCAGGTACACCTCTGACACTCCCAGGTACATCTCTGACACTCCCTGGTACACCTCTGACACTGCCAGGTACACCTCTGACATTCCCAGGTACAACTGTGACACCCCCAGGTACATCTCCGACACTCCCAGGTACACCTCAGACACTCCCAGGTACACCTCTGACACTCCTAGTTACACCTCTGATACTCCCAGGTATACCTCTGACACTCCCATGTACACCGCTGACACTCTCAGGTACACTGCTGACACTGCCACGTATACTTCTGACACTCCCAGGTACTCCACTGATACTCCCAGGTACACCTCTGACACTCCCAGGTACACATCTGACACTCCCACTTGCACCTCTGACACTCCCAGGTACACCTGTAACACTCCCAGGTACACCTCTGATACTCCCAGGAACACCCCAGACTCTCCCAGGTACACCTCTCACACTCCCAGGTACACGTCTCACACTCCCAGGTACTCCTGTGACTCTCTCATTTACACCTCAGACACTCCCAGGTTACACATCAGACACTCCCAGGTACACCTCAGATACTCCGAGGTACACCACTGACACTCCCTGGTACACCTCTGACATTCCCAGTTACACCTGCAACACTCCCAGTTACACCCCTGACACTCCAAGGTACACCTCTGACACTTCCAGGTAGACCTCTGATACTCCCTGGTACACCTCTGACACTCCCAGGTATACCTCTTACACTCCCTGGTTCTCCTCTGAGACTCCCAGGTACACCTCAGACACTCCTAGGTACACGTCAGACACTCCCAAGTACACCTCTGACACTCCCAAGTACACCCCTGACACTTTCAGGGACTCCTCTCACACTCCCAGGTACTCCTCTGACACTCCCAGGTACACCTCTGACACTCTTAGGTACACATCTGACACTCCCAGGTACACCCCTGACACTCTCAGGAACATCTCCGACACTCCCAGGTATACCTCTGACACTCCCAGGTACACTTCTGACACTCCCAGGTACTCCACTGACCCTCCCAGGAACTGCTCTGACACTCCTAGTTACGCTTCCGACACTCCCAGGTATACCTCCGACACTCCCAGGTACACCTCCAACACTCCCAGGTACACCCCTGACATTCCCAGGTACACCTCTGCCACTCCCAGGTACACCTCTAACACTCCCAGGTACACCTCTGACACTCCCAGGTTCACCTCCGACACTCCCAGGTACACCTCCGACACTCCCAGGTACACCCATGACACTCCCATGTACTCCTCTGACACTTTCTGGTACACCCCTGACACTCCCAGGTACACCTCTGACACTCCCAGGTACTCGACTCACACTCCCAGGTACTGCTGTGACACTCCCTGGTACTTCTCTGACACTCCCAGATACCTCCATCACTTCCAGTTACACCCTGACACTCCCAGGTACACCTGACACTCCCAGGTACCCAACTCTGATCCCAGGTACACCTCTGACCTCCCAGGTACTCCACTGACACTCCCTGGTGCATCTCTCTGACACTCTCAGGTGCACCTCCTGACCTCCAGGTGCTCCTCTGACACTCCAGATTTTCTTACTTACACTCCCAATTACTCCTCAGACACTCCCAGGTACACCTCCGACACTCCCATGTATACCGCCGACACTCCCAGGTACACTTCTTACCCTCCCAGGTACACCTCTGACACTCCCAGGTACAGCCCTGACACTCCCAGGTACTCCTCTAACACTCCCAGGTACTCCCCTACACTCCCAGGTACACCTCTGACATTCCCAGGTACACCTCTGACACTCCCAGTTACACCTCCGTCAGTTCCAGTTACACCCCTGACACTCCCAGTACACCCCTGACACTCCCAGGTACACCTGTGATACTCCCAGGTACACCTCTGACACTCCCAGGTACACCTGCGATAATCCCAGGTACACCTCTGACACTCCCAGGTACACCTCCGACACTCCCAGGTACACCTCCGACACTCCTAGGTACACCCATGACACTCCCAGGTACTCCTCAGACCATGGTACACCCTTGACACTCCCAGGTACACCTTTGACACTCCCAGGTACTCCACTGATACTCCCAGGTACACCTCTGACACTCCCAGGTACACATCTGACACTCCCACTTGCACCTCTGACACTCCCAGGTACACCTCTGACACTCCCAGGTACACCTCCGACACTCCCAGGTACACCTCCAACACTCCCAGCTACACTTCTCACACTCCCAGATACACCTCCAACACTCCTAGTTACACCCCTGACGCTCCCAGGTACACCCCTGACACTCCCAGGTACACCTCTGACTCTTTCAGGTACACCTCTGACACTCCCAGGTACACCTCTGACACTCCCAGGTACTCCACTGACACTCCCTGGTACATCACTGACACTCTCAGGTACACCTCTGACACTCCCAGG
>NW_024734824.1:0-34676 GCF_018991925.1 Homarus americanus | reverse complement strand
TGTATATTATGTATGCTGGATTATGTATTATGTATGTATATTATGTATGTGCTCCATTTACATTTATTCAGCCTAGCTAGCAGCGTGTGGCAATGTTATTACCATATCCCACACGCTTAATTAATGTGCCTGGCGACGTATGGAAGCTGCTAATGTATCACTTGCCATACGTCATCTATGGTAGTTGACCAGGACCTTAGCTAGGGAGCAGTGCTATCCACCTCTGTGTACATACTCTTATCCAGTAAACCGAACCTACAAAACTATACAGGTGTTTGTGTTCTCTCCTGTATATAGAACTTATTACCCAGAATACCTAACATGGCGCAGTGAGTAGTTTTACTGGATTATTACGAGTGATTAGTGCAAGTTTGTGGAAAGCCGGCTGATGGATCCCCGCCTTGGGTCAACCCCGCGTCATCCCTCGAAGAATTTCGCAACTTTGAGCAGTGTCAGTGACAGTGATTTTCTGTTAAGTGTTTAGTGCATTGTGTGTTTCGTGCCATTCATGTGTGACCTTGTTCGAACGGATTTCCAAGGTATACGGCATGTTCTGGGCATTTGTGGGGTGTAGAGCTCAGCGCACCCTCCTCTGACCGTTTACAGAGAGCGACTGAGCTACTCCTATCTCCACCCCCCTCCCTCACAGCGCCGCCTCCACCCCCCCTCACAGCTGGGGCGAGACGCTCTGCCTGCCTGGGACACACACACATACACGTACTAACACTTGCTGACCGCGCGGTTTCCTATATATATTTTATATATATAACCTACTTATCTGTGTATTTAATTAAATTTTTTGTCTGAAATCTTGTTGATACGACGGGCTGACCGGTCAACACTGATTTAAGACACAGTACACAGATAAAGTAGTTATGTCTCATGCCTTACGTAGCCGTGGACCCAGCGCCCGGATGAGTCAAGCGGATGATAGTCCCCCAGAGATGGATGACCAGGCCGGCCCAGCTCCCACAACATCGCGCAGCCCTTCACCTCAACATTCAGCGTTATCTCCAGAGATAATTGCCTTAATGAAGTTTATGAGAGATGAGAGACGCGAGGATGAAGCTCACAGACGTTTGGCGGATGAGCACAGAAGGCAAGCAGAGGCAGAACGAGACCACCAACGGAGAATGGAAGACAGTGCACGGTTTGAAGCCTTGATATCTCGCCTCACTGTTAACCAAGCCCCTGGCTCTAACACTGCCTCGGTACTGAATGGTTCAGATACCTCATCCATGCTCCCTTCACGCCCCCCAGCCCCACCTAAAGCAGCAGCTCAAACGCCGCCCATCTTGGAGCCTGATGTAAATTTCCAGACTTTTCGCGAATGGCGGCGGCGGTGGGCTGATTATGCTACAATGGTGGATCTCCAGAGTTTGTCACAGCCTAAACAACTCATCCAGCTGCGTATGTGCCTGTCCTTGGAAGTTCAGCGTGTCTTAGAACATACGTTGCAGGTACCCCCAACCTCTTCGCTGTCTGTAGAGGAGGTACTGGACGTTCTACAACGGCACATCAAAGGACAGCAGAATGAAGCTCTGCGCAGGAGGAATTGTTTAGCTGCAGACAGATGGAGGGTGAGTCTTTTGACGCTTTTTATGTACGTCTTAAGAGAGCCTCGGAAGAGGTAGATATATGTTTAGGCCACCACCAGCAGTGCGAGGAGACCCAGTTGAAGCCTTTGATCCTGATGGGTGTTAAGGACGAGGAACTTGTCCAACGCCTCACCTCCCTCGACTCTTCCTCTTCTCTTCAGGATGTGTTGATGATATGTCGCTCCTATGAGGCTGCCAGGTGTGCCACCTCTGCCATCCGAGCTCCCCCTACAGCTGTACGCGCTGTTTCCCGGTACAAGAAGGACAAGAAGTCTGCTCCTACGCCTTCGCCCACCACGTCCACGCCCGGTTCATTTTGCAACAACTGTGGTAAGCAGCACGGAACACAGGTGTGTCCAGCTGCTCAGTCTACCTGCAACAGTTGTGACCGTATGGGCCACTGGTCGCTCACAGTGCGGTGCCCAGCTAAGTACGTACAGTGCAATGTGTGCGGTCGTCTGGGCCACTATGACAAGTGTTGCCCTACCCACGAACCCAAGGGACAGCGTCGGCGGAAGCTTCGGCGCCCTTCTACCAGTGAGGGCCGCCCACAGTCGCCAAATCAGAGGCACGACGACCCTGGACAAAGCCCGACCCATTTTAGGAGGGTGTACTCCTCGCATCCCAGGACCAAAGTCCCCCAGTACATCAGCGTCATCGTGACCTACGGCGGTGTGTCATCCCGTCTTCAGATGTTGCCCGACACCGGCGCTGATGCTACAGTCATCGGTCCCCAGCATTTGCGATGCTTGGGGCTCTCTCCAAGCGATCTAGGACCGCCTCCCGAGGACCTCTGCGTCACGGCAGATGGTTCACAGATGGCCCCAGCCCTGGGTTCACTCTATGCACATGTCACCTTTGGCAACAGGTCGTGTCAGGCCTGGATTGACGTGCATAATGGTGTCCCGACTCCCTTGCTGTCCTACAGACATTGTCAAGAGTTGGCCATCATCTCCCAGGACTTCCCAACACCGATTCTCGAGGTAAATTACGCCAACAGGGTGCATGAAGGGAGCAGCAACTACCCTGCTGCCGCCCTACCCCTACCTCTGGCCAGTGACACCTCTCCTTCGGTAGTTGTCCCTGCTGCATCACGTCCCCACGCCTTGGCTCGCCTTCACGACAGTCACCGTGGAGCTGAGGCCACCAAACGACGTGCACGACAGACTGTGTTCCGGCCTGGCATCGACCCCGACATCTCCAATGCTGTCCAGGTGTGTAAGCCCCGCCACGTATTACAACCCAGCCAGCAGCAGGTACCCTTCATGAGTGACGACAACCCCACCCGCCCCTTTGAGTCTGTGTCGGCCGACTTTTTCTGTGTGTCAGGAAAGTCCTTCCTGGTTATCGTCGACCGTCTCTCTGGTTGGCCGGTTGTCATCAAGGGCGGTAATGACACGACGTCTGCCGCCACCATCAGCAAGTTCCGCCACTACTTCCGTGACGTGGGCGTTCCTGTACGCCTGCGAACCGACGGAGGGCCTCAGTTCACAAGCCGGGACTTTGCTGCGTTCCTTGACCGATGGGGAGTCCGGCATGTGTTGTCATCGCCCCATTACCCGCAGTCCAACGGCCACGCTGAGGCTGCTGTCAAATCTTTGAAGCACCTCATCCTTAAGGTGGCCCCTTTTGGGAATATTGACTGCGAGGCCTTCGACCGGGGTCTTCTTGAACTCCGCAACACACCTAACTACACCGGACGCTCCCCTGCCCAGGTTTTGTATGGGCGCCCCCTTCGTTCTTGTGTCCCTGCTCACCCTCAATCCTTCTCCAAGGAGTGGCAGGCCAAGACAGAGGATTGTGATCGCCGAGCCGCCGAACGTGTTCAGGACGTCGTCGCCCGCTACAACGACCACGCCCGTTCTCTCCCCAGGTTGAGTGTCGGCACCCAAGTCCGTGTTCAGGACCCGACCTCCCTACGTTGGGACAAAGTAGGCGTAGTCATGGGTCTCGGTAGGTCACGGGACTACCAGGTGCGGTTACCCAGTGGTCGTGTGTGGTGGAGGAACCGCCGTTTTCTCCGCCCCGTAACAATGCCTTCTGCTGGCCCCGCCACCAGTGTTGAGTCCCATACCCTTCCCAGTGATGAAGCCCCTCGACGCTCAGAACGGATCCAGAAGAAAAGGTCCGCTCAAGACTTTGCTATGAGCGTATAGGGGAGGGAGGTGTATGTATATTATGTATGCTGGATTATGTATTATGTATGTATATTATGTATGTGCTCATTTACATTTATTCAGCTAGCAGCGTGTGGCAATGTTATACCATATCCCACACGCTTAATTAATGTGCCTGGCGACGTATGGAAGCTGCTAATGTATCCTTGCATCGTCTATGTAGTTGACCAGGACCTTAGCTAGGAGCAGTGCTATCCACCTCTGTGTACATACTCTTATCCAGTAAACCGAACCTACAAAACTATACAGGTGTTTGTGTTCTCTCCTGTATATAGAACTTATTACCCAGAATACCTAACAGGGGGGGGTGGCAAGTTCGACTGCAAACTCCTTGTATATTTTGATTGGGAGGTCAATTGGGGTCGTGGAGCGTTTGGATTTAAATTTCAGGAGTTTGTTGGTGATTTCATATGGTTGGACACTGGGAGGGGGGAGGAAGGTAAGTCAGCTGGGAGGAGAGTGAGGTGTGTGTGTGTGTGTGTGTGTGTGTGTGTGTGTGTGTGTGTGTGTGACCTGTGGTGAAATGGTCAGCATCCTGCCCGAGTTCAATCCTCGGGCAGGGTGAAACTATGGGCAAGTTTCTTTACGCCATTTGCCTCTGTCTACCCAGCAGTAATTGGGACCCTGGATGTTAATCGATTTGCGGATCGTTTTCCGGGGTAATGGTTAGCCAGTGTAGTTGGCGAGCTGTCCAGTCTACTCGGACTATTCCTTGACACTGGGTCATGCAGCTCGTTAACTTAGGGTGTGGTTGTTGTGTTGGCGACAGCTTCTACACTTTAACAAATTCACGCCTAGGAGGCCCTTGGGCCGGCCATCCTCGATTTCGAGGGGCTTCCATTATTATGTGTGTGTGTGCTATATAATCCACTATGGATGTGGTAATCATTATTTTACTTGGACTGATGGATGACACGTAGGAGTGGATGTCGTCGCTCTATATGCGGTGGATGAATGTTGGAGGAGGTGACGACGGGTAGCATGAATAAGCTGGTTTACATTCTACCTTACCTATCATGCCTATGGCGACTGTATCCTGCCTACTGCTCGTATCACGGTGATAGCATGCCAGGTTCGTATAATCTAGCATGGGATGACGTACAAATAAAGAGATGAACATTTAATATACGATATAATGGACGTTACTAGTGAGCTTTGGGTATTACAAGTGGCTGGTACAGGTCGATGGTGATAGTATAGTCAGTAACCATAATTACTGGCCCATCCACAGGTCGAGCGTAGTGTGGGTAGAGGTCCTTGTGGACAGCGGCTCACACAGTAGCAACTCACACACCAACACAGCATAAGACCCTTGAATACTTATCACCAGTCGTTCAGGTTATACCTCCTTTTACTCTGGATATAAGGTAACTTTTACTACTCCCACTAACGTGAAATAAATAAATTATAATTTATGTCTACTGGTGCAGTAACATGTTCACTACCCACCAGTAAAAGGACACAGCATCAATTTGGGAATATGTCTGAAGCCAACGCAGGAGTATCTGGTGATGTCCCGCACTACATGATCTTGTCAGGGCCACAGTACAGCAGCAGGCCAAGTCTCATGCTATATGTTAACAGATACAGTCCTCTGATACACTGAACACACCGTCGGGCTGTCAGTACCACTCCTCCTGGCCGTGAAGATTATCACCTCATGAGCTGCCTGTTTATAAATATTAAACTATGAAACATCTACACCACACCTCTAACCAGTGGTAATTAATGTTAATATTACTTATACCATAATGTGAAGCATCCGGCAATAAGTTACTAGGGACTACAAGCCTTATAACATTACATGAATTACTTGGGACTATGTATATGCCTGTATACTAAATATAAGTTACTTAGGACTACATAACTATAACATTAGTCTATATCTCCCACCCAGCGAGGATAATAGAAATAATGAAATATGAGTACTTGTGATCGTAATTCAAAACTTGTGCACCAGCTGACTAACGTCTCAGGTTGACTCACTGTATCTCCTTAACTCACAGAAACAAACACCAAAGTCTCGGTGTGTTGTGGACGCCACTTTAAAATAAGTAATAATATATCAAGATATGACAGTAGATACTCTTAGCGTCACTAGCCAGTGTTGCCTCTCTGTCTTAAAGAGAAATAGAGGAAAAGTCTCAACCTTACTCGGGGGTCCAGCGGGACCTTCGCTAGCATCACTCCTTGGGGGCGTGAGGACGGCTGTTCTGGCCCTCTCGGCGGAGTCCTGAAGACCCTCAGTTGCCTCAGCACCTAAGGAGATTGGCGAAGAAGGGTGGCCTATGGGATCCAATCGGCGGAGTTCCTGACGGTTCCGGGCTGCCCTTGCCAATACATGCTAGCAGTGTTTCGTAAGTAACAGTATTTCGGCCTAAAATATCTAAATTTTTAATGGCCATCAATGTTGTTTCTCGTGCCAGCAGCCGGGCCCACGATCACTTGTTACTATCTATACCACTTACAGATTGATCATAATTTCATAATTGAAAGAAAATTTACTACTGCTACGCTTCAGGATTCACTTCCCTTAAGGATGACGTTGCATTAAGACACATAAAAATAACCACTTTGTATTATAATAATAAGCCACCTTTTATTGTCTGTTGTCACTCTTAGTTGTTAATGGCACCTGACACCTTAATAGTACAGCAGTCTGATATGATGAATTACCTGTAGGGGTCATAAATATGTCCGATTCTACAGTGTATAGCATCATGACTTGTTTTATTAGTACATGGGATATTTCTCAATGTATGTGGATAAAATTAGGAACTTGTATTATATGAACTAATGAACAAATTCTCATCTTTCAGTTTTTGCAATATAAACAATGAGATTCATTAGACTAGGTACAAGTAAAAAAAAATATTTTCCTCTCCTTTTGTACGATTGTATATATTAATTGAATATTAAATCGCGTTATGTTATGATTTATAACATATCGTTGATCATAACTTATGAGCAACGATAGCCTACTGTTTCACGGACAATAATTTGACATAAGATACAATAATTTAAAATAAGGGATTTTCAACAGCCTATTGATTACTGAACCGTGTATATCAAGTTATCTCAAGAACCTAGAGTATGGCGCCTCCCTCACTACTCTCTGAAACAGCTTCAGTAAGTATTCAGATGCTAACTGTCAAGAGTTCTGTGTAGTATTGTACATTAAGCTGTAGTTTGCACACACTGTCCTGTCTGGAGCCTTGAGTATCATACACGTACTGTACACACATTAATTTTGTTTTGCTAACTATCAGTATGAAATTTCAACCTAACCTAATTATCAATGAGTTATTTAACCTAACCTAATATAACCTAAACTACTTATGCCAACCCAACATAACCTAAGAAATCGACCCAACAAAACTATCATGAAATAATTCAACCTAACCTAACCTAAGCTCATATTTGTCTCCGGCTGAAGTATACCTGACCACCTTTATGTCGTCCCATTAGGAAGCTGATGAGTCTGTGTTGTATTTGTTCCTCATTACAAAACGAAATAAATCTTTAAATAATGGTACAGCGGACGACACACACCTATTGCTGTGTTTGGTGACGCGTTGGTTAATGGTGACATGTTGGTTAATGTTGACTCGTAGGTTAATGTTGACTCGTAGGTTAATGGTGACGTGTAGGTTAATGGTGACGTGTAGCATTAGAGTAAAGTGCTGGTTAATGGTGATGTGTTGGTTAATGGTGACGTGTAGGCTAATGGTGACGTGTAGCATAAGAGTAAAGTGCTGGTTAATGGTGACGTGTTGGTTAATGGTGACGTGTTGGTTTATGTTGACCAGTTAGTTTATGGTGACGTGTTAGTTGATGGTAAAGCCTTGGTTAAGCGTGACGAGTTGATGGTTAATGGTGACGTGCTGGCTAATGATGACGTGTTGGTTAATGGTCTCCCCACTTCATTTTGCTAAGGGTCAAAACTCGTGTTCCTGCCGCACTTCCAACTTACACCGCCTCACGCACCCCTCTGGCAGGTAGCACACTCTGGTCCCACAACCCTCTGGCAGGTAACACACACTGGTCCCACAACCCTCTGGCAGGTAACACACTCTGGTCCCACAACCCTCTGGCAGGTAACACACACTGGTCCCACAACCCTCTGGCAGGTAGCACACTCTGGTCCCACAACCCTCTGGCAGGTAACACATTCTGGTCCCACAAGGTAACACACTGGTCCCACAACCCTCTGGCAGGTAGCACACTCTGGGTGGCCACACACTGGGCCTCTGGCAGGTAACACACACTGGTCTCCACACACAGGTCTCTGGCCACACAACCCTCTGGCAGGTAACACACTCTGGTCCCACAACCCTCTGGCAGGTAACACACTCTGGTCCCACAACCCTCTGGCAGGTAACACACACACACACTCTGGTCCCACAACCCTCTGGTAGGTAACACACTCTGGTCCCACAACCCTCTGGCACACACTCTGGTCCCACAACCCTCTGGCAGGTAACACTCTGGTCCCACAACCCTCTGGCAGGTAACACACTCTGGTCCCACAACCCTCTGGCAGGTAACACACTCTGGTCCCACAACCCTCTGGCAGGTAACACACACTGGTCCCACCTCTGGCAGGTAACACACTCTGGTCCCACAACCCTCTGGCAGGTAACACACTCTGGTCCCACAACCCTCTGGCAGGTAGCACAACCCTCTGGCAGCCCACCCACAACCCTCTGGCAGGTAACACACTCTGGTCCCGCACTGGCAGGTAACACACTCTGGTCCCACAACCCTCTGGCAGGTAACACACTCTGGTCCCACAACCCTCTGGCAGGTAACACACTCTGGTCCCACAACCCTCTGGCAGGTAGCACACTCTGGTCCCACAACCCTCTGGCAGGTAACACATTCTGGTCCCACAACCCTCTGGCAGGTAACACACACTGGTCCCACAACCCTCTGGCAGGTAACACATTCTGGTCCCACAACCCTCTGGTAGGCAAAAAAAAATAACACTTAGTTAATATTTGTTAATGTTAGGTTAAGTTAGTTTAAGTTTTCTATTTCACAATTCATTAATACTTAATATGATGAAGTACATGATCGCCGATGGCCAGTTAGAAGCTTAAAATAATACATAGAAGTTATCGATATTGGGCAATTATCCCTGTTTAGTTTAAGCTTTTACAAATCATCAATCGTTTTTGTCAAATAGAGATAACTTTTTGGTTTTATTATTACAACTTAATATTAATTCGTATATTGTAAGATTTTGTTCTTTTCAGCCCTTGCTTACTGCCATATGATGTTTAATTTATACTTTAATTAGGTTAGGTTAGGTTAGGTTAGGTTAGGTTTGGTCAGGTCAGGTTACATTTTGTATGAAGGTATTCATTTATTGGTACATTTATGATCTACATGATCGTTTATGGCCGGTGAAAAGTTTCCCCAAAAGAGAAATACCTAGAATTTATCACTAATCGTCAATTATCCATATTTAGTGTAACATATAGTATATATTACGTGGAGTTCCGTTTATATTTGTTTGTTTTCATATTATTTTAGTCAATTATTTGTTGATATTTAGCTTACATGTAATAAGTCAATATTATTAAAAACAACACTGAAAAACTCATGTGACTTTGTAACATATAATTAGGTCGAGATAATAATACAAATACAACGTGATGGCCAAGCTCCGAAAGAATTGCCCGGGGGTCTAGCTAACCTCTGGTCGGGGCTTGACCAGCACGAAAAAAAAAAACTTTTTTATTTATTATTTTGGTGACCTGTGGTGTAATGGTCAGCATGCTCGCCTTTTAAGCGACTCGACCCGAGTTCGATTCCCGAGCAGAGTAGGACTTTTTTTTTTTTTTTACGTCATTTGTCTCTGTCGACCCAGCATTAATTAGCGACCTGGATGTTAATCGATTAGTGGATTGTGTTCCGAGGTAATGGTTAGCCAGTGCAGTTGGCGAGTTGTCCGGTCTTCTCGGATTATTCCTTGACACTAGATCATGCAACTCGTTAACTTAGGGGGGTCTAGTAGTTATGTTGACTATAGCTTCTACACCTTAAACAAATTCACCCCTTGGACCTGCTTATCCTCGTACACGAGGGGCAACCATTATTATTCCGTGATTAAATGTTATAAGTATATACTGCAGTTCGTCTATAGTATAAGAGACGAAGAACATCAAAATATATATATTTAGTTCCAGGGTTTATTTAGTTATTTATTACTTGCACTTATTACTGGTATTTGTTTTCCTCTCATCTGTATAGTTTAAATCTTTACTGTTGTTTTGAGTAACTTTAGATTTAATTCTTTTTCTCCGAAACTTACGTCTTTTACATTTTTTTCCAGTATATATTATAATGTCATATCACCCATGATGATTATCCTGTATGTAAAACGAAAACAAAAAAATCACCCTTTTTTTACGGGGATTAGCCCACCGGGCACAGGTCACTGACCCACGTCGGGGCCTGGGGGGAGCGAAAATGTAATAATAATAATAATAAATAATAGTCATAATAATTCATAATAAATAAAATTTATGATAAACCAAACAAAAACAAAATATTAAAATATGATGATAATAATAAAGTAACTGTAATAATAATAATAATATTAATAATAAAGAACTATAAATACAAAAATGAAAAAAAAAGATCAAAAGTGAGAAACGATATATGTATGTTGTGTTGTCAATGGTAAGAGAAACAATTGAGACCCTGCAATTGTGTGTAAATGAAGCAAAAAGTCAGATGAGCAACCTGGGACTTGGCCACAATTTTCGTGATGCCATATGACAGCAGGGTCTACCATTAGACAACACATTATGCTTCCAATATCTTCCCAGGCGGTAGTACCTCCCTGTTTGTTAGCTGCCTACTACCTACTACCACTTAGTTAATATGTGTTAATGTTAAGTTAACTTAGTTTAAGTTTTCTATTTCACAATTCATTTATACCGAATATGATGAAGTACATGATCGCCCATGGCCAGTTAAAAGCTTAAAATAATACATAGAAGAGATCGATATTAGGCAATTATCCCTGTTTAGTTTAGGCTTTTACAAATCATCAGTCGTTTTAGTCAAATAGCGATAACCTTTTGGTTTTATTATTACAACTTAATAAAAATTAATTCTTATATTGCAAGATTTTGTATACAGTATTTCTTTTCAGCCCTTGCTTACTGCCATATGATGTTTAAATTATACTTTAAATAGGTTAGGTTAGGTCAGGTCAGGTCAGGTTAGGTTAGGTTACATTTTGTATGAAGGTATTCATTTATATATGTATTTATGACTAGCAGAAACGCTGTCCTCCGGGCAGCTCATTCGCTAGGCCACGGTAGGACGTCACCCTCCGGGAGGCTCCACATTGTCTCACTGTTCGGTCTCCAAAACTTCTTCTTCCATCAATAGTTCATTAACAGTGTATGTAAGTTCCACCATTTTTTTACTACAACAGTACAGCAAAGTATATTTATTTAGCATTAAACTGTTATTATTTTATTGTCTAATCATCACTACATATAACACCACCCATCATCACTACATATAACATCATCCATCATCACTACATATAACACCATCCATCATCACTACATAAAACACCACCCATCGTCACTACATATAACAACATCCATCATCACTACATATAACATCATCCATCATCACTCCATATAACACCATCCATCATCACAACATATAACACCATCCATCATCACTACAGATCGGTAAAGTAGTTTCCGAGATTCTCTTGCGGACACACAGACAAACAGACATACTTCTTTGTTATATATATATATATATATATATATATATATATATATATATATATATATATATATATATATATATATATATATATATATATATATATATATATATGACCGGTGAAAAGTTTCCCCAAAAGAGAAATACCTAGAATTTATCACTAATCGTCAATTATCCATATTTAGTGTGACATGTAGTATATATTACGTGGAGTTCCGTTTATATTTGTTTGTTTTCATATTATTTTAGTCAATTATATGTTGACATTTAGCTTAAAATAAGTAAATATTATTAAAAAACAGCACTGAAAAACTCACAAGTGACTTTGTAACATATAATTAGGACGAGATAATAATACAAATACGACGTTGAAGTACATGATCTCCGATGGCCAGTTAGAAGCTTAAAATAATACATAGAAGCTATCATATATTAGGCAATTATCCCTGTTTAGTTTAAGCTTTTACAAATCATCAATCGTTTTTGTCAAATAGAGATAACTTTTTGGTTTTATTATTACAACTTAATATTAATTCGTTTATTGTAAGATTTTGTATATTTCTTTTCAGCCCTTGCTTACTGCCATATGATATTTAATTTATACTTTAAATAGGTTAGGTTAGGTTTGGTCAGGTCAGGTTAGGTTACATTTTGTATGAAGGTATTCATATATTTGTACATTTATGATCTGCATGATCGTTTATGGCCGGTGAAAAGTTTCCCAAAAAGAGAAATACTTAGAATTTATCACTAATCGTCAATTATCCATATTTAGTGTAATTTTTTTTTTTCACGGGAATTAGCCCACCCAGGCATAGGTCAAACGACCCACAACGGAGCCTGGGGGGCGAAAAAAAAAACGGAAAGAAATTGTAAATATAGAAAAAAAGGTTATACTGTATTAATCTACACCACGAAGATGCCGGAAAACCAGCTTTTTAAAGTGAGACAGATTATAAGAGCATGGAAACACAGAAGAAGGCAGAGCACTCCACAGTTTGGCTGTGTGAGGAAAGAAGGAGGTACTATAACGGGTTATTCTCGTGTGACCGACATCCACAGAGAAACGGTGGGCACAGCGGGCAAAACGTGTGTTACGAACTCATGGCCTTGCCGGCGGTACACAGGATGCCAAATCCACCGAACATGCCCGTTAAAGTACTTGTAAAAGAGAGAGAGTGAAGCAACATTGCGGCGAAGAGAAAGGGAAGAGAGATTGTCGACTAAGGGAGGAGAGTTAATAAGACGAAATGCCTTTGATTCCACCCTATCTAATAGTTGGACAGAAGAGCCACCCCAGATATGAGAGCAGTACTCCAAGTTAGGACGAATGAATCCCTTATATACTTGGAGCAACTGCTCAGGAGTGAAGTAGCTGCGGCATCTGTACAGCATTCCCAACTTTCGGGAGGCAGCTTTAGTTATACTAAGGATGTGTGATTTCCAGGACATATTGGAGGAAATGGCGAGGCCTAACATATTTATTTCAGAATTTGGGATTATGATAGTGTCCTGAAATGTAATTGGTGGGAGATCGTCCAATTTACAAAGTGTAATTGGTAAGTATTGAGTTTTATTACTATTGAACTTAGCCAAGTAGTACCTCCTCATTCAGAAATGCTGCACAGATCCGCGTTGATAGACGTAATGATATCAGTTCTAGAAACAGATCTAGTTTGAGAGTTAGGAGGAAGAGGAAAATGTGAGGAAGAGTGAAGAGTAGAATCATCAGCGTAAGAATGGATAGAATTAGTTTTAGTGAGAAGTAAATCATTGATAAAAAGAAGGAGGAGAGTGTGTGAAAGAACAGAACCCTGTGGGACGCCACTACTGGTAGAGTAAAGTAAAGTATGAGGAGTCACCCAAGACCTTAGCCTAATTCTCTGGGAACACATAAGTAAACACACTAGAGCTATAGCCACAGTCAGGTAATAAAAATACTCTTTTTTGGGGTTACATATAATATAAAATTTATAAGGATAAGGTAAAAATAATGTTACTCTCATATTTTAAGTAAATTTACTTTTTCTACTCCTTTAGGATCAAATATATGTAAACATTCAAAGCCCGGAATCGAGGCAACCAACTGTCACCGTGTCAGTCTAAGATATCTGTTTTTAATTGTGGATTCAATTTTTGTTTTGTAAAGAAAAAATACTTATACGTTGTTTAGTATTTCCTGATGAGCCCTTTAGTTTTAGGTTACATTAAAACATATATAGAAAACAATTTAAGGATAATATTTGATATATTCTAATAGAACTTTATCCTTGTATATTAATCTTGGTAACACGTACAGATGTTTCATGGTAGTGATAATTTTAGTCTAAGTAAAATATCACGTGAAACAGCATCTATTAAGCGATTACTCCACAACACAGATTTATCTCTACACGGTCATTATTCCCTTATCAAACTGGTGATTTATTATGGGTACGGGTTTACTCCACCCACTAGTTAACGAGGGCATAATAAAGTTAAAACCTATAGAAGCTCGCCTGATGCTCAGTACATTCCGTGTTATTGGAGCTAAT
The DNA here is from genome assembly GCF_018991925.1 of Homarus americanus. Taxonomy (NCBI): domain Eukaryota; kingdom Metazoa; phylum Arthropoda; class Malacostraca; order Decapoda; family Nephropidae; genus Homarus; species Homarus americanus. Next base: position 20,603 of record NW_024734824.1, on the reverse strand, counting down.
GGTAATAATTTAACAAGATAAAGTCACTTGAGTCCGATGACCTGAATTAATCCAAATTTAAGTGTATTTCAAATGGGAAATAATATCAGGCATCCTTAACCATGGAAATTAGAAGCTGTTTTGATGAGTAGTCCAGACCAGGTGTGTCCGTCACTGATGGCCTTATAGGTGATGGGAGGTTCGCCCATATACACATCAGTCAAAATGAAACTCACTGCGTGTACCGGATAGTTCCTCTCCATAATGATTTTTTTTAAGTATGTGTTAGTAATCGCGAAGTTAGTCTCATCATGTATACCTCCCATCTGTATTATTTTAAACTGGTTTATAGCCTGTGTCGGTGTCTACACTATCACTCTACTTCTCTACCAGAGCTTCTCAACTGGGAAACCACAAAGTATTTTCTAGAGGGTCGACGGATTGAAAACATAGATGGTCTTGGAGATGCCACGCGTTATAAAACAATTACTAAATACTTCTTCTTAATAAAGTTGATACAATTCTGAGAGAGTATTTCACTTCATCATTTACCGACTTATTAAATTACTGTATGGTTATAATGGAATCATTTTATTGATAAAGTAAATATATTCTTCATTGCTCTGCTTATTGTATTAGTATAAGAATAAATAAGTGACAAAGATATACAAGAGGAGTGAATTATTCATTATAAAAATAGCTTTTACACATTAACCAATACTGTATATTAAGAGAAGTGAAGCTGTAATATATAAGCACCTTACAAACTTTATATAACAGAGACACCGTGACCTTACGGGGGGACTGACCATCAGGTTCTGCTGGTTCTGGGTACAAGTCTGAACAAATTTTCCGATGTCTCTTTGTTTAAGTTAAATTTACCCCCAAAAATAATAGTTTAACAAATCTCTTTTAACTTACAGAATCCAACATTTCAGGTTTAATTATAAACCAGATCATAATATCAGTGTTTACATATACACAAGAGTTGAGGCGTTTTCTTGTGTTGACGACAGCAGCACAATCTCAGGTGCCAGTGACGTCGGCCTATGGTAAATTCTGCCAAGTAACCTCGGCCCGCATCCAGTGGTAACCTCGGTCCACATCCAGTGATAACCTCGGCTCACAACTAGTGGTAACCTCGGCCCACATTCAGTGGTGACCTCGGCCCACATCCAGTGATAACCTCGGCTCACATCTAGTGGTAACCTCGGCCCACATTCAGTGGTGACCTCGGCCCACATCCAGTGATAACCTCGGCTCACATCTAGTGGTAACCTCGGCCCGCATCCAGTGGTAACCTCGGGTCACATCTAGTGGTACCTCGGCCCACATTCAGTGGTGACCTCGGCCCACATCCAGTGATAACCTCGGCTCACATCTAGTGGTAACCTCGGCCCACATTCAGTGGTGACCTCGGCCCACATCCAGTGATAACCTCGGCTCACATCTAGTGGTAACCTCGGCCCACATCCAGTGATAATTCAGTGGTAACCTCCCACATCCAGTGATAACCTCGGCTCACATCTAGTGGTAACCTCGGCCCACATCCAGTGATAACCTCGGCTCACATCTAGTGGTAACCTCGGCCCACATTCAGTGGTGACCTCGGCCCACATCCAGTGATAACCTCGGCTCACATCTAGTGGTAACCTCGGCCCACATTCAGTGGTGACCTCGGCCCACATCCAGTGATAACCTCGGCCCACATTGAGTGGTAACCTCGGCCCACATTGAGTGGTGACATCAGCCCATTTTAGTGATTTCGTCCCATCATAATATTGGCCGAGATCAACATCAACAATTTTCTTTGGTAATAGTTAAGCCATATGAAAAGTACCCAATGAAGGTTAGGTTAGGTTAGGTTAGGTCAGGTCAGGTCAGGTCAGGTCAGGTCAGGTCAGGTCAGGTTAGGTTAGGTTAGGTTAGGCTAGGCTAGGCTAGGTTATGTTAGGTTAGGCTAGGCTAGGTTAGGTTAGGTTAGGCTAGGCTAGGCTAGGTAAAAAATGTGAAGGTATTGAAATTAAAGATTAAGATCAAGTACACACGCACACTAATTGATCACCATGGAGTGGTATAAGGAGCTCTGGTGCACCTGAAAGGGGTGACATAACGAGGCTATTGTAAGGCTGGCAGATAAGGTCAAATATTATACCTTCCTATTTACATGTATAAGAAACTATGATGAAAATATCTGCCTAGATAACGGTGGACATCCCTCAAGTGCCAAAAAACAAATATTGCAATTCTTAGAGAGTGACATCCCGATCACCCATGAAACTTACATCACGAATATACATAGATTTATTGAAACATACTCGTTGGTTTTTGAGATACTTTGATGAAATTTATTAATACATAGAGAACTTTATACATACGGTACGGATACGTGAATAAAAACATGCATGTAAAGGCAATCATATACATACCTGCCTACTGAGGTACTGTACTGATCCTAGGAGCTTTTATACTCGACATTTCAGATTTGTCTTGTTGTTATATAAAAGACCAATGGCGTGTGTATTCAGGAAAGTATTATAACAGGTAAAAAAACATTAAATATAAAAAAAGGGGGGAGAAAGGTAGTGAAACTTGGCATGTGGTAACCGCAGAGTTGTACCCCACCACCGCCGGTAATTGATGATACACACAACTGCTGGTCTAATGTGTTGTTGCTTATTACAATCTTTACCCTTGGGTGATGTTCCTTAACTCGTATAATGGTATGTGTTATATACCTTATTAATGCAGCTCTAAGTTATGATATTTGAGAATAACAAGTGGTACACCTTTTCACATATCCGTTGAGACATTGTTACACAACTATTTGACAAATTTCATAACAGAACACATATCGAATGATAATCTAAAATAACTGTTGGTGGTATGTCATTCTCCAATTGTTACATTCTCAAACTATATGTAGACTGTCGGTTTATTGTTCACGTCTGTCAACTTCATAACTTATGTCAATCACTTCCGTTAGCATGAACGAACAGTTATTTTAGATTATCATTCGATATGTGTTCTGTCATTCGGTTATGAAATTTGTCAAATAGTTATGTAACAATGTCTCAACGGATATGTGAAAAGGTGTAATTCACCTCATATTAATCAGCTCAATGAAGTATTACATGAAGTGAATGTATTTTCTATGTAATGTTATGTATAATATCTTAGTAATGAATGTCATAAATAAAAGACCAGATAATGTTGTTAACAAAGGGGTCGTCAACTTGTGCTAAGGGGGAGGACGTCTCTGGATTATGTTGTCGAGGCTGTTAGGTAAAACTAGACTCTGGAGCAAGGTGTTGTGGGAGTATATTTTAGAAACGGCTCTTCTCTATCAGCTTAACATAATTATTACAACAGCTGAATATCACTGGGCGAGTTTTTAGTCGAATCATCTACTGCTTCAGTATTAGTGATATAATTTTTCAATTAATTTACCTAAGTTTTGTAAAAATAGATTTATATTTGAATAACATACAAAATGATACTAATACGAAAACTTTTTTTTTTGCTCTCGGAACAGAATTTAATGTGTAGGCAAATATTACTCGTGTAAATCACCATGTGTCGAAGACCCATCAAGATGCTACACACATGATGGATCAGTTCATACTTGAGAGAGTAAGAGGAGGCGACACATAACACAACAAAGCGGCAAAATCTTTCTGAGAGAACTACAGTATTAGGAACAAAATTAAGCTGTAATAAAGTTTTTTCAGACTTTTTTCATCTTACTGCTTGTGTGAGTCAGCTCTGTAAGTGTCTAAAGAATCTTCTGGATAATTAAATTATAAGTTGAAATGGAAAGCAACAAGGAAATATTGTTAAGCAGGAAAGACAAAAATATATCCAATATGAAATTTTAGCCAAATTACAAAATACATTTTACAGTCCAACAAAAAATATAAAAAACTCTTTTGACGTCATGTAAATTGTTTTATGAATATCCAAAATTTTATGTCGTATGTAATTTGCATTTTATTTGTGAGTTGGCTATCGTGTTGCTATCAACTGATAATAGAATTTAGAGCACGTCATCATTTATTTGATCAATATATAGTTGTTTCACTTATTATTATTTTTCCTGAATATACATATATTATCAATCTTTTCTTTCGTTTTCTGTAAATTCAATTACCAACAAATCTCTCTCATCTCAGGTTGATATTCTCAACACCACATCTAGTGAGGACACACCCGCCGCCACGTGTATATATATATATATATATATATATATATATATATATATATATATATATATATATATATATATATATATATATATATATATATATATATATATATATATATATATATATATTGTTACGAACCCCTCCACCAATTGTCCTGATCTACCTACCCAGCACCACGAGCAACGCCATCTAGGGACGAGACACGAGTATGACTCGTCTTAGTTAACACTCCGGGGTTTCCCTTCTCCATATCCTGGTTGTTGCGTCACTTCCTCCAAGTCTTCTTTGTGAGCTCCAATTCGAGGAGAGAGCACTACACTCTGGGAAGTGACCACAGGATCACCTATCCTCTAAACCTACGGCACAGTGACTACCTACCGTCTTCTACAATACTCAGCCTTGCTCGTCAGCCATCTCAGCTCCGCACTTAAGTATTTGTAATCTTGTATTGCCTCCCCCACGTCCACATGCTTTAGAATTGTTGTATGTTGTATAACTATGTATATACTGTTAATGTTTAGGTTAAGTATGGTTAAGGGTAATTTATAGGAAGCTGATTATTTTGTTAAGGAATTCATGGTACTTTATTATACACAACGAAAGCTCTCATCCTTTGTCTACTAGGGGGCAGGGAAAAAACACTTTTATTTGAGTTGCAGGCTGCACTTTTTAGGCATCATTTGTATGGCTGTAACAAACACCTGTGCAAAATTTCATGCCATTTCATGCATACTTACCCTGCCGCATCGCGAACGACTTTTTGTCAACTTTTAGTGTATACCAAAAATTAGGTGTCATTTAATGTTTTCCAGGATAATGATAAATTTTACATGGGTGACATCGATTTAATTCACATGTTATTTTACAGGTACACCGTATAGAAAATCATTACAAGTTCATATTGAAATTATTTTTTGTGCGGAACCTTGGCATCATTTTCCTAGACAATAATCTTTGCCTAATATATCCATCTCTCGATTCGTATCCCGTCACTTCAGTGCAAGCTTCAGTCATCACTTTTATGCCTCTCTCGACCGCCTGAGTGCTGTTTGGCCACTTGGGCACCACTAATGGTGTCTCAAGAATGTCATTAACCTGTAGATTTGACAAAGCAATGCAAGGAGGCTCAGTCTTGAGTTCATTCCTCCAGTTAATCATGGAATGATAGTTTTTTGCTTGCCACTTTAGTTTCGGAGTCACCACCTTTCTCATGTTGACTACAGGAGGCACATCCTCATTCCCATCTCCATCTTTACCCTCCTCATCAGTATAGTTTAACAAATTCTCGTCAACAGCAGCATCAGAATCTTCCTCCTCCTCTTCAGATCTGCCAGTGCATTCTTCCTTTTGCTGATTCTCCTCTCTAATTTTTCTTATCATTGAGACAGCTTTTTCTCTAACAGTCATGTCCTCATCTGCACACATACCAAGAAGAAGTTGATCTGTGTGGGCGAAGTATGCATTTCTCTGGACAGCCTTCTTCACTATCGTCTCCTCCTCACTATTCAGGTGTTTCATATATAGCAGGGACTGGAATACGTTCCTTGAGCCGTGTGTTACGTAAGGGTGTATCTTGATGTAAAACCACATTGGAGCACTGAACTTTATTATTGTAATGACAATTCTTTTCAACTCATGGCTGGGTCTTGATGTTGCTACATACAGCCTGAGGATTCTACTCCATAAGGTGTTCCACCTTGACACACAGGGAGGACCTGGCTCAATAGCAGCCAAGTCATCTTCAACAACACCTGTGATAACTCCTTTACAAATCCTATACAGGTATTTCTGATCCCAGGACAGATCTTTCTCCACTTCATCATTAAACACAGGGAAATCAGGGAAACTGACTGGCTGGAAGGCGACAACTGGAAGCTCAGACAAAGACTCCTTGATCTGCTTTCCAATGGGACCACGCCAATGCTCAGGACCACTTGGTTTACCATCATAGTGATAAAAAACTGCGCGGAAAGGCAGCTCATTTCCGTGAAGCTGACATATGAAATAATGGAGCGGGTGACCAAGTAACATTTCAAGATGATGAATGACTCCATTTTCTGATCCTACTTTTACATTGGTTCCATCACAACCAACACACACAATGGGCTGCTGGGTTAGATTTTTCTCCACCAGAAACTCGTGAATAGTTTTGGCAATCTGCTTTCCGTGTCCAGTCTTGGGAGTCACATGTGTGAGATATTCATTGCCAGGCTCAACCATGATGACATAATGATCTTTCACCATCATCCTCGAACTCCATTTCTCGGTCTTCTCATTCTTTATCATCACACGAGTGGCGGTCTTCTTACCATCAAAATAGAGTGACGTCAAATTATCTAAACTAGCCATCTCAATTTCTTGCCTCTTAAATCGGTATTTTTGTCTCGCATCCCGCAGCTTATGTGGTCCAATAACCTGACTCTTGTCATCCTTTGTGATAATGCCATAGTCAGTTAAGGTGGCAGTAGCAATGGCAGCTCCAGCATAATCACTAATCAAGTATCGGTCACAAGCGGCAGCCAGTGTAGGTCTCCCCTACATTACAGTACAGTAACACAACATTGAGAAATGAAATGAGAAAAGGCTGATAATCAATATAGACATAGCACCATACTCATCTGCAACAAGACAACTTAAATGAAATAAGAGATATGAAAAAAGTTGATAAACACTGAACAGAACATTGCACCGCCACAGCGGCTGTTTGGCTAGTACTGTAGGTAAATTTAAAAATTTCAGTAGAAAATGCGGCAGACTAAACCTCGACATATCAGCTTCAAATTTGGCATGGAGTCTTAGATATGTATACGGAACAATGCCTGAAGAGTGCAGCTTTGAGCAAAATTTCACTGCCCCCTACTGTACAGTATAGTATTGTATCTAGTTTATATTTAATGTTTTGTTAATTCTATTACTGGTATACAGTACTTTGTATGTACTGTATACTTTTTCTGTGAGTTGGAACCAATTATCCAATATCCCATTGAAATAATAGATTCGGTCAACGAAATATTTGGTTAATGAACGACTCTGTGGAACGAATTGTGTTTGTTAACCGAGGGACCACTGTATACTGTATATACTTTCTGGATGTGTACCAATAAAAATATATGTACTGTACAGTAATTCTGCGATTTTTTTTATCACGGTTTTGACCATTCGCGTGTTTTTTTATTAAAAAATTATATATACCGGTACTCCTCAACTTACGACCACCCAGATATATGACCGCTGCAGTCATATAATTTTTTTTTCAAATTACGTATTTTCGAGTCCTGACGTTAGTGATCGCGCTGTGTACTGTACTGACAAAATTTCCTTATGTAATTCCCTTTTTCCCTTAAAAATGGCTGGCAAGCGTAAAAATGAGAGTTTTTGTAGTGCTGAGAAGAAAAAGAGACACCCATTTTAGATTTTCTGTATTATTTTTGCATTTTCGACTTACGACCAATTCAACTTAAGACCTGGTCATCGGTCCCTAACCCCGCCGCAAGTCGAAGACTGACTGTGTGTGTATATATATATATATATATATATATATATATATATATATATATATATATATATATATATATATATATATATATATATATATATATATATATATATATATATACTGTAGATATAGATATTGATATAGATATAGATATGGCCCAGGGTGTCATCGTACCCGTTGGTGACGACCCGTCCCTTGGTGCCACCCTCTGAAGAAAGAATGGAAAGAAATAGCCAACTATTACAATATCCCATATTCACAGCAACTGACTAAGGAAATGTTAAAAAATCAGGTAATTGAAATGTTGGTTCAACAAGAAGTTTTAAAAGAATCCGCTGTTGACCGATTAACGCCCATGTCCAAGAAACTTCAACCACTATCCACCACCCCTCCTCACTCAGAAGTTGCCTCAGGTCTGGCTAGCCCTCAAGAAGAAACACAAAGAATAGACGCCTTAGAACTAGAACGAGCTAGGTTCGAGTTCCAAATCAAAATGAAAGAACTCGAGTTGGAACAGGCCAAGTTGGAGCAGGAGGAAAAGCTGGAACAGGCCAAGTTGGAACAGGCCAAGTGGGAGTACAAGTTGGAGCATGAGGAAAACTTGGAACAGGCCAAGTTGGAACAGGCCAAGTTGGAACATGAGGAAAGGTTGGAACAGGCCAAGTTGGAGCAGGAGGTTAGACTGAAAGAACTACAGGTGAGAGAGATAGAAGTCACCTTAACATCGGAGTTTAAATCAAAACAAGTGGCATTAAGAGAGAAACTAGCTGCTTTTAACACTGCTACTGCTTCTTCCCTTGTTCCCGGGTTTGATGAATCCGATATGGACGGGTCATTTAGGACTTTTGAGAAAATAGCCGGGAAGAATGAGTGGCCAAAGGACCAGTGGGTGTCATTATATGGTAAGGCTCGTAGAGTTTATAACTGTTTAGACCAGACTGATGACTATGATAACGTAAAAAAGAATATCCTCACCTCTTATGCTATCACGCCAGATGGATACCGGCAGAAGTTTCGTAAACTAACCAAACCATTTTCACACACCTTTGTTGAGTTTGCTCAAGAAAAGCTTAGGTTTTTTAAGAAGTGGTTAGAGGCTACAGAGACCTCCACATTTCAGGATTTGTTTAATTTGGTCGTCCTGGAGGAGTGGAAGAGCAAGATACCATTTCACATCTTGAAGCATGTGGAGGAGCGTGGAGAGGTTAATTTAGGGCGTGCGGCTGAGCTGGCTGATGCGTACGCCTTGCTGGTGGAGTCACTGGGCAGTAGAGAACGTGGTACTTCCCGACATGTTAGGTCCTCCTCTGATGATAACCTTGGGGGCGTGAGTGGTAGGTCGATAGGTCCCACACCTACCCCCCCTGATGCAACCAAGTTTACTTGTTCTTACTGTAAAAACCCAGGCCATACGATCCAGACTTGTAAACACCCAAAGTGTCGAATTGCTAAAAGTAGTTCCCTGGATCCCAAATCCAAACCAATAGCAACCACCAATGTGGAAAGGCCCATCAGGATCTCTTCTCTTCATTCACCTATGAGGGAAAAATTTCAATCATAGAGGGGTCTCGTTCTTTCCCTATTCGTATACTACGTGATACGGGCGCAGCACAATCTATCCTCCTGTTTAACGTCATTCTGATATATCACCGCATTTACTAATAGAGAGTGTTCTAATTTCAGATCTCTCATCCCATTCTTCCTATCCTTTAGCTGAAATTACACTCCAATGTCCACGCCAGTTACTGGGGAAGTGCAAATAGCCATAAGGAAAGACCCAATGCCTGTGTGCGGCATTCATTTATTATTGGGTAATGACTTGGTAGGAGATCTAGTGGTTCCTAACATAAAGACAGTCGACTCTCCCTTACCTGTCAACTCCACCACTGACCTTAAAGAAACTATTCCTCATCTTTTCCCATCTTGTGGTGTCACCCGGTCACAGAGTGTGCGAAATGGGCCCTCTTCATCTAAAACCACCTCCAATATCTTCCTACCCACGGAAGATCTGTACAATAAGACCATTAGTAAGGATGAGCTCATTAAAGCCCAACATTCTGATCCATCTTAGAATAAACCTCATCATGCAGCAGTTGAGGGTAAAGATTTTAACACCCTTCCGTGTTTTTATTATCATGAAGGGGTTTTGATGAGGGCCTATAGGCCCCCTGAGCTTGCCCATCTAGACACGTGGTGTGAAATACATCAAGTGGTAATTCCCGCCAGACCAGCATTAATTGCCCTTGCCCATGATGGTATTTCAGGACATTTGGGAATCCTGAAAACATATAAAAAGCTCCTCCAACACTATTATTGGCCTGGACTTAGGAAGGATGTGTCAAAGTACCTAAAATCTTTTCATATTTGTCAAATGGTAGGAAAACCAAATGAAAGTATACCAGCAGCTCCCATTAAGCCCATCCCAGTATTTTCTACACCATTTGAAAAGATTGTTGTGGATTGTGTGGGCCCATTACCAAAGACTAAGAAGAGAAATCAATTCCTGCTCACAGTTATGGATACCAGTACACGTTATCCTGAGGCTTTTCCCCTTAAAAGCATCACTTCAAAAAACGTAATCAAACATCTTTTGCACCTTTTCACTTCAGTGGGCATTCCTAAAGAGATCCAATCCGATCAGGGCACCAATTTTACGAGCAATCTTTCCAAACAGGTGATGAAAGACCTCAGTGTGGACCATTGTACATCTTCGGCTTACCACCCACAATCCCAAGGTTGCTTGGAACGGTTCCATCAAACTTTCAAATCAATGCTCCAAAAATACTGTATAGAACACCAAAAGGAATGGGATGAAAGCATAGACTTGTTACTCTTTGCCATCAGAGAATGTCCCCAGGAGTCATTGGGTTTCTCCCCATTCGAGTTACTATATGGGAGACAAATTAGGGGACCCCTTAAAATAGTAAAGGAGCAGTGGTTTGACACTCCATCTATTAAGCCCGCAACAGTTTCCCAATACATTGACACTTTAAGGGACAAATTAACTGAAGTCCGAACCATTGCTCAGTCAAACTTAAAAAAAGTCCAAGAAAAATGGTGAAGTCCCAACCTAAATTAGTTAAAAGATCATTTTCTCCAGGTGACAAAGTGTTACTCTTTCTACCCATTCCAGGCTCTCCCCTTAAAAGCAAGTTTACTGGTCCCTATATAGTTGCTAATAAACTATCTCCTCTCAACTATATAGTCCATACTCCTGATCGCAGAAAAGATTCACAACTTGTTCACATTAATCTCATGAAATTTTACCATTCCAGGCAGTCAGAGGAAGACATCCCAGAGGCTATAAGCCAACCTGTATTGCATACGGTTTTGTCAGGGCCGGAGCCGGAGACAGATGACATGGACCTATTGGAGAATTTAGACTTCCCTCTACCTAAAGAAAACCCTGCTAACAGTCACATACTCAACAACTTGGATGAGTATTTTTCTGTTCTGAATCCATCTCAAACAAAAGATCTCACTAAGTTAGTATCAACATTTCCTAAAGTCACGTCAGACCTCCCAGGGGTTTGCAATATACTTAAACATGATATTAAGCTAATCTCAGATGATGTACAACCCATTGAAGCCAGTAATATATCGACCAAATCCACAAAAAGAATTATGAAAAAGAGGTAGAATTTTTGACAAAACTATAACTTAAGCTAGAGCCTAGTACCTCCCCACAGGCTTCACTGTCCTGTTCCAAAGGCAATGCTTCCTTTCGTTTCTGTACCGATTATCGTAAAGTGAACCGGGTCACTGTCTCAGACTCCTACCCTTTACCTTTGATTGAAGATATAATAGACAGCATAGGCTGTGCAAAATTTGTCAGTACCGTGGACCTGTTGAAAGGATATTATCAAGTGGGACTCACGGATAGGGCAAAAATAATCTCAGCATTTATAACTCCATTTGAACAACACTGTGACTTTGGTTCATGGTGTTTGGCTGTGCTCCGGCACATTCAGAGCCCATCAACTTTAATTACAAGACTGGGTGGGACGTTCGCTGGATCTACAGGTTCGACCTAGTGGTGGTATGGACAGCTGGGACGAACATCTGGTGCGTTTGGAAATACTGTTTGCACGGCTAAAGACTGGAATTCTGCCTCATTTTCAATCTGCTGGCGGGCCTCGGTGACTTACCTGGGACATATCGTTGGGCATGGTATGGTGAGACCCAAGGACGCAAACGTTAAAGCCATCTTGTCCTTCCCCACTCCAAGGACGAGGAAGGAACTCATGCGCTTCCTGGGGATGTGCGGCTACTACCGTCGGTTCTGCAGTAACTTCTCCAGTGTGGCTGGACCCCTCACAGACCTTACCAGTACTGCGGTCCCTTACATCTGGAACCAGAAGTGCGACCAGTCTTTCCACCGCCTCAAAGCCTTCCTTGCCTCCAAGCCTGTAGTCCACCCCCCTGACTACACCTTGCCCTTCCATCTGCAAATCGACGCTAGCGGTGTCGGAGTGGGGGCTGTGCTCCTACAACCCGACCCAACCACTGATGTCCTTCACCCTGTGGCATACTACTCCGCCAAGTTGAAAAAACATCAGACCAACTACTCGACCATAGAGAAGGAGGCCCTGGCTCTGGTGTTGGCAATAAAAAAGTTTGAATATTACCTCCAGTCTTGCCCACAAACAACCCTAGTCTTCACCGACCATAACCCACTCACGTTCATCCAAACCAACAAGACCTCCAACCAGCGAATCCTCCGCTGGGCTCTCCTCACCCAGCCCTATAATCTACAAGTCCGGCACATAAAGGGGGTGGACAACCTGATTGCAGACTCCTTATCCCGAGCTCCAGTGGAAATGCAGCAGCTACTCTCCAGACGCACCAGGTGATCACCTCCTTCGCGCCCGCGCTACGGAGGTCTTTGGAGGGGGGTGTGTTACGAACCCCTCCACCCAGCACTACGAACCACGCCATCTATTGTCTTGATCTACCTACCCAGCACCACGAGCAACGCCATCTAGGGACGAGACACGAGTATGACTCGTCTTAGTTAACACTCCGGGGTTTCCCTTCTCCATATCCTGGTTGTTGCGTCACTTCCTCCAAGTCTTCTTTGTGAGCTCCAATTCGAGGAGAGAGCACTTGGCTCTGGGAAGTGACCACAGGATCACCTATCCTCTAAACCTACGGCACAGTGACTACCTACCGTCTTCTACAATACTCAGCCTTACTCGTCAGCCATCTCAGCTCCTCACTTAAGTATTTGTAATCTTGTATTGCTTTCCCCACGTCCACTTGCTTCAAAATTGTTTATGTTGTATTAATATGTATATACTGTTAATGTTTAGGTTAAGTATGGTTAAGGGTAATTTATAAGCTGAATATTTTGTTAAGGGATTTATGGTACTTTATTATACACAACGAAAACTCGCGTCCTTTGTCTACCCTTTTATAGTCCGATTGTCTTTGTTTTTTTATTGTTGTTACCTGTTGGGATCTGGGTAGACTTTTAACTATATTCTAAATCCCCAACTCGTAACACTGGGCACACAGTAGTATACCCAGTTCCTCCTTGCGTTTTACTGATACTCCCCCCAAAAGGGAGCGTACCCGTATCCTGTTTCCGGTTGTCCTAGTCATTTGCATTTGGTCGTTCTCCGTGGCATCAGTCTTGTTGTCGTTTTTTCAGGCACCCTACCTATTCCGGGCGAGCAACCTAAACACAGGAATTACAGCACTCCCCACCGCCACTTGCTGGTCGAGTGGTCGTAGAGTGGTTCCTGTGTCACTCACCCAGGAGCCCCGTTAGGGGAACCTATATCCCTATTGTTTGAGATTGCTCACTTATAGGCGTGAGCTTAGAGTGTACCTATTCAGGGGAGGGGTGGAGGATTAAGGATTTGCGACCCCCTTCCCAGGTGGACCCGCACGATCACGGTTTCCCAGGAAGGCTCGGCGGAAGGGTGGGTTCTGCTCCAACCCCCTTTCGTGTTCACAATCCCCTACAGTGGAGGTGAACAGTTACAGGGGGGACCCAAGGACGAATACACCTCTAGGGTGCAGGTGCCCAGGCCAGAGCGAAAAAAGAAGGAAGATCAAGGAAAAACAGCCAATGGTGCAAGTGACACCAGTGGGATCGCGGCCCAAATCCGCTACAGAAAGCCGTTACAGATCTCCCAATCAGGGCCGCCTCTGATCAGGAGTCACCCCTGATCAGTAGGGAGGCACAGAAAGGGCATTGTCTGGAACGAGCTTCCCGGTTGTGTGAAGTAATGGTAGTGAGACGGTCGATTTCGTTCGGGTCGTCAACGGTTAAAAGACAGGCTGGCAGGCTTTAGCAGTGAAGGGTCAGAAGAGAAGTCCGTTCACGGCGAAGGCTGGCTGGCGAATCGAGTGTATCCACGGATGTATGGATGGATGGATGAAGTAAAGTGTGAAGAAATCTTGATGCAGATGCGTAGATTGGTGGTGCGGGAACTGGACTTGAAGAATAATGGTGGAATTTGGAGGGACTTGGGGTTGGTGGATAGTGCAGAAGAAAAGCGAGGAAATTGGAAAATAGGAGTAGAATGCTAGGTCTTGGGGCTCAACCCAAGTGCTTCTGTTATCTCATGTTTGTGTTTAAGCTAAATTTCGTCTTAGGTGTTATATTTATGTCAGGTGTTTGTATGTTTAGCAACTATTGCAATTTTGCCTTTCATTTTCGTGTGTTATGTCCTAGCCAATGGTGAGGAGTCTAGGGCAGGTACTTGTGTTTCTGCCAAGAACATCCTATCTTTTTATGATCTAATGTTGTGTGTGGTTTGGCTGCCAAGGTTGTCACTGGGGTAACGTTGCATCTTTTAATAGAGTGGAGTTGGTGTGGGTTCTAGGGCTCTTCTTTTACTTTTAGGGAACCACGAGTGTTCTCTTCTTCCGTCTTCTGTCTCTTCCATCCATTCTTTGATTGGTCCTGGTTCTATTTCTTCTAGTTTTGTCCATATTCTTTTTGAGTGTTCGTGTAGGTAAATGTTTAGGGGTTCTATTTGCGCTCGTTGGTGTAGTTGACGGTTGGTGACTATGTCAGGATATCTGATGTTATATACATCTCTTAGGGCTAAGTTTTGAAGTATCTGCAGTTTCTTTATGTTTGTTTGGTTTATTGCATGTAGGGGAATTGGTGGATATACTAGTCGGGATTGGACATAGGCTCTATATAACTTTAATTTGTTTTTTGCTGACAGGCTTCTGAAACGTTTTAATTTAGTTACCATGTTTCTGGTTTTTACAAGTTTTTCGGTGATGAATGTTTTGTAGCCTTTTGTTGTTATCTTCAGCCCTAGGACAGTGCCTTCCATGGCATATGGGATCACTTTGTTGTCTACTATAATGGGGTGTTTTTTCCTTTTAGCGATTGGGATTATTTTAAACTTGTTGGTGTTCGTTTGTATCTTCCACTTTTTTTCGTACTGGTTGATGTTCTCTATTGCGTTGGCAGTATGTTGTGCCATTATTGCTGTTGATTTGCCAGGGTATGTGATGATTTGTGTGATATCGTCTGCAAAACTTATGTATTCACTGTAGGGAGATGGTTCTGGTAGGTCTGCTGTGTAGATATTGTACATCGTGGGTGAAAGAACACTGCCTTGGGGTACTCCACTTTTCAGTTTTATGGGTGGTCCTATAAATCTGCCAATTTGTATTTGTGCCGTGCGATCGTCTAGGAAGTCACAGGCAATTTTTTCTATTGGTTCTGGGAGATTTAGTTGAAGCAATTTAAATTCTAATCCTAGGTGCCATACTTTATCGAACGCTTTCTTAACGTCTGTTAATACAATGTTGACTTGGTTTCTTTCTGCTTTCTTGTTGGCTAACGTTTCCGTGATTATGGCTAGTGCAGTATGTGTTCCCTTTTTTTCAGTGAATCCATGTTGTCTGGGGTTTAGTAGTCCGTTTTCACTTCTGTGTTTTCTGATTCTCTTGTTTATTGCCTTTTCAAATAGTTTTCCTATAACTTCGAGTAGGGAAATCGGTCTGTAGTTAATTACTTGAGTGTGGTCTTTGGCTGGTTTCGGTATGAATATGAGTTTTGCGTTTTTGAATGCATCAATGAAGTATCCACTTGCCAAAGCTGAGTTAAATATTTCAAGGATGCCTTGTGTGCAGTTATTGGGTAGGTATAGGATCATATTTCTTGTGATTTTTGTAAATCCTGGTGCTTTTTCTTTAGTGTGCCTGATGTAGTGTAGCAGTTCTCCTCCTGTAATTGGTTCTATCGGGTTGAGCCTGGTTTTGTCCACCACATGGTATGGGGTTATCCTGTGTATCATTTCAGCCATTTCTCTGCAGATATGATTTTCGTGTTCCTCATCAAATCCCTCATTTTCTTCTTCTGATATTTGAAATACTTTTTTCCATTCTTTTCTGTATGCGGATTCTATCTCTTTTTCTTCAGAGAGTTTTTTCCCGTTTTGGTCCTTTATGTATTTTTGTTGAGGCTTGTCGTTTCCTAGAATTTTGTTTACGTTCTGCCAGAAGTTCTTGTCATTTCTTGTGGTATCCAGGTTGTTTATTAGTTCGTTCCATATCTGTTGGTGTGCTATCAGGCTTTCATCTCTTAACTTTTGTTGTATTTGCCTTAAGTTTCTCATAAGCTCTGTTGTTGGTGGATAATTTTGTATGTATATCATTATGTTATTGTATTGTACTTGGAGCATTCGCAATTCATGGGATATCCTGATGTGTGGTAGCGTTCGATATGTTGTGATTGGTATGTTGTTCTCTGTTGCCTTTTTGATGTTACGTATAAGGGTATCTGTTTCGTTGTCAATATCTTCTAGTGTTTTGCCTTGGAGATCTGGGATCTTAACTTGTTCTAATTGCTTCCTGTAGCCTTCCCAGCCTGCTTTTTGCATTTGGAAACGTGGGGTAGTTGGTACTTGGATTGGGCTTGTGGATAGTTTTATTTTCATTGGAATGTGGTCACTGGTAGTTAGTGGTCCTTGTTTTATATGGTAATTCAGGAATGCCTTGTTATTGGTGAAGACTTTGTCTAGGGTTGTTGTTTTGTTATTGCCAATGAATGTGGTGAAGTGTGGTCCTAGGTGGATCAGCTTCCCTGTGTTCATTATGGTATGCAGTGCAGTGCCCACTCTGTTCCTGTTTCCGTGGCCGAATATTGGATGTCTTGGGTTCAGATCTCCTATTATATATGTTGGGCAGTTGTAGTTCAATAGTTTTATCAAGTCTGGGGCCGGCATGTAGTTCCGTCTTGGCGGTAAATATGCTGTGGCTATTGCTATTTCTCCTAGTGTGGTAGTTATTTTAATTCCCAGGAATTCATCCTGGAATTCGTCGATGATTTGATGTTTGAGTATGTGTTTTACAGCAATGGCCACGCCATCATTTAATTCTTCTGTTTTATTTCTTTGGTAGATTGTATATCCAAATATTTTTATTTTTTTGGAATTTGAATTGCCATGACTATTTATTAAAATTATGTCCGGATCAATGCTGAGGTATGTGTTTGCAAGGTTGTTTTTATTTGTTTCCCAGTTGCGGACGTTGTGTTGTATGATGGTAAGTGTTCTGGGTTTTCCTTTATTCATTGTGTTTTGGTTTTTTGTTTCTTGTTTGTTGCGCGGGTGGCGATCTCTTGTCCGGAACCAGTCCGTTACGGATTCTTTGGAATTCCATTGTTCTTCTTTTTTGAAGTTGTGTCTCCTTATTTTAATCCTTTGGTTTATCAGGTAAGCTTCCACTAGTGCTTCAGAGTATTTATCGTTAGAGTAGGTCCATTTTAGTTCTTGTTTTGTTATGGCTTGTATAATGTCTGGCATCGTTTTATATTCACTAGGGACAAATACTCTGTCACACCAGTGAAGCTGTAGTTCACAGTCATCTGCACATTCTAAAGTCAGTAGCGGTTCCTCGCCCTGGGTATCCATGGTTGCTGTTGAGACTTTTTTCCTTACGGCTCCTGTCTCTCTTTGGATGTTATTTTGAAGGTCCTGCCTCTCTGCTGTACTTTGGGTGGATGTTTCAATCATTTGTGACTTTGCCTTGTCAGCTTCGGTTGTTTCGTGTACTGTTGCGGCTGGTGTTTGCTCCGTTGCTCCTTTTTCTTCTGCGTTGATTGTCTCTTGTGGTGCATCTGGGTTGGTTAAGCTGGACGCTTGTAGCACAGATCCGGAATCTGGGTTCGCTGGGAAACTCATTATTGGGAGGTTCCTTCCAAGCATTTTGTTCATTTCTACTTCGAACGTGCCTGGGTTCCCTATGTTCATTATGTGCGAGTATAATAGGCATATGAGCACTTTGTAGTCTCGTATTTCGCTCAGTACAATTTTGGTGGTATTCTGTGGTTGTGTTGTTTCTTCAACTACTTTCTTTGCAATAGCAGCATATGTTGTATTCTCCTTCTGTTCTTGTTGTTGTTTTTCCTTTGCTACTTTTTCATTTATTATTTTCTTCTTGTATGGACAGGCCATTGCTAGGGTTCTGTGGGTCTTATATCCAGGTTCCTTCTGATATTTACAGTTTATACAAGCTTTGGCTTGACTCTTGCAGTCCCGGAAGGTATGGCCTTCTTCTGCACATTCAGAGCATATTTTAAGTTCCTTTTGAGGACAGTCTTTTGTTGCATGAGATTCATGTGCATAGCAGATGAAGCAGGTGAGAATATTAACATATTTCTCCCTTTCTAGTTGTTTAGGGAGTACTGACATGTTGAACCCCAAGATTCCAGTTTCCAGGGCCTTGTCTGCCATTGAGGTGTCAGTGAATCTCAGCTTTAGGCAATGAGTGTATTGCTTTATTTTTACCACTTCTTCGATTTTTAACCAGTTGTTTTTTATTTCTAGTTCTTCTTTTATTTCTTGTGCCGAATGCTTTCCAAATTCGTAATCAAGTCCACGTACAAATACTGATCTTTTTGCTTTAACCTCTGGTGGCATAATGACCTGGAGTCCTATGTCTCCAAAGGCTTGCATTCCCTCAGGGCTCAGAATGGTATCCGCATCCCTGTAGTCCCTACATATTGCAGTATATCCATCGTTCGAGGAGAAAATCCTTGTGAAGGGTACATTGAGTGTACCATACGCTGTTTCAGTTATCTGAGAGCGTGAAGGGGCTGTTCTCTTGTCTATAATCTTGAGTCTAACCTTGGTAGCCATTGGTTTATTTGTTTGTGTTTTCCTAGCATATAATTGTGGGTGATAAAGAAGGTTATTCAAGACCCTTCCCAGTGTGCCTATCTGCGACCCCCGGACAGTGGTGTAACTGCACTATCACTGTTTTTCCACTGCCGGATTGGCCTGTGTTACCCCGACCCCCAACGGACACACACAATCCCACCTACTGTGAGGTGTGCTCAACTGGAGGGGCTCTAGCACGAATACTTAAATATAAGCAGGTGCCTCGGCCAGGGTAAGTAAGGAAGGATTTCAGCAAGAGAGAAAGACCTCAAACCACGTCAGTACTGCCAATCAATAGCTGCCCTCCAGCAGGAGTGTGGGTCACTCACTCTACCAGTGGGGAGGGCTAACTAGCGTTGACAGTCCTGATCGCTCGTGAGGTAGTCCGGTGACAGTCGTGGTCGTTTCCAAAGGCGGAGACCCCCAAGGGGCGTTGCCCTCAAAAAGATTTCTCGGAAGGCCAGTGATCGACAGAGAGGTCGAGTTGTAGTCAGGTCGTCAGCAGTAGAAGAAGGGCTGGCTGCTCAGCAGTGAAGGGTCAGAAGAGAGGTCCGTTCACGGCGAAGGCTGGCTGGCTGACCAATCACCGCGCAGTCCCGAGTGCGGCCTGGTCGGTGGAACTCGCTGCTGATTGGCTGGTAAGCGGGTGGCAAGAGAACGGTCAGCAGTTGTACACGTCCGTCCGCGCGTTAGACCTAGTCTGTGGGACTCGCTGCTGATTGGTCATGCTCCGTTCCTCTTTGACATAGCTCAAAGACTTTACCTTCATCTCTCTCCAAACAACCCTACGACTAGCAAAATTTCTATATTTTCACCTTCTCTGTTTGATTTGATCGTGTGCTGCCTGTGCGTCCGTCCACCTGCGTTTCTCGGCTTGCGCCGCCGCCGTGGCGGGGCGGTTCTTCCTACGTTTTACCACACTGCCTAGGCTAAGACGACAATCAGAACACCCGCGTTGGCCCTTTGCCTGCCCGGACCTGCTCCCGCCCTCCCTCTGCCTCGTCCTGATTGTTGTTGTTGCACCCTCAGGGCATTTTGCCTACCCCCTCACGCAAGCGGTGTTTAGCCACTGCACCTGATCTCTCCTTCTAAAATTCACTTCCATCCTATCTTTATTCTTCCTCTGAACCTCCTTCCCCCCTGTCACTAGCATTTTCTAGTTCTCTCTCTCTGAGGTCACAGTGAGTCGCCAGTCGCAGTCGGGAGCAGTCCCAGTCAGGAGCAGTAGCAGTCAGTCACAGAGCGAAGTGGAAGTCGGAGAAGGAACAGACACAGCTGATTGGCTAGTCATTGGACCTCTCCCACCTTCCCACGTACCTTGGAAAACCAAAGCACCTGACTTGAATTCTCCAGCTGACAATTCTGTTGATTCGATCAACACATTGAGCCTCTCCTACAGTATCGGACCTCCCTTAGGAACCCCGAATGCTGCTGAGGGGCTTAGTGTGAAGAAAGAGTCATCAGTAAGTTTTCAGACCTTTTTCTACCACTCTAACCTTTATCTTCCGTGCCGTGAAAGGACCTATTCCCCTGTCAGCTGACGTACAGGGGAGTATTCGTCTGGAAACGCCCTCTGTCCCCACACCTCGCTAGTGCATGTTTGTGTGAAGGGTGGAGGGACAGCACAGCCTGCCGATTCGCCTGGGGAACCCTGTGATAGTGCAGGGCCTCCCCTACGTGAGGGGCGCAGGAAATTAGGGACTGTTAGGGGAGATCTCCATAAATCTCCAATTCAAACAGTTAACATGCCTTCAATTAAAATCAAAGTGGACCGTACCATCCAAC
>NW_024734823.1:10000-31728 GCF_018991925.1 Homarus americanus | reverse complement strand
TATTAGACTATAAGAAATCCTCTTCCTTCTTGTATTGGCAAGGGGAGTTTGCTTTAACTTAGGTATGCTAGCCTAAGTAAAAATAGACACGGAGCTGCGAAGACCTGATTCTTTTGCTGCATGTTGGAGTCTGCAACTTTGTTGTGATAAGACACTCAATCCTAGTGATTGTACTTACTCAACATAGTGACGGTGTAATTACCATCACAGATTGTACGGGAAATTCCAACTTTGGAAAAAACAAATATTTGGCCTACCCAAATTTTGACTACTACCCGTGCGTCTACGTCCTGGATTGGCCAATCAGTGGTGCCCCACGGTGGCGTGATACATGCACGTTTACTGTGGTGCTCTGATTGGCTGACCGAACGTGGCGTGGTAGGTAGGCTGTTTCTACTCTCTAAGTCCTCTTCTTTCCTTTTTTCATCCCCCTCATGCACTCCGTTCTTTGAACGGGAGGCGGGACTTCGCGATACGGTCGATCCGGCAAGGGAACCTGTGATAGTGCAGGGCACCCCTTGTCCGGGGGTCACCGGTAGGTGGCAACTTTTTAGATATTACTATAGTCACAGGTAACCTGGGTGCAGAGCCCGACGCCCGTCCAAGAGGGGGGGGGGCGGGGTCACTGCTCCCAGGCAGGAGCCCTGTGTTATAGGTAGGATTAGATGTAATCAAGAAGATGACAACTAGCATTAGAATAAAACATAGAGATAAGGGACACTCTATTGGAAGGGGAAAAGTGGCAGAAATCACTTACAACAAACTGCAAGTCCCACTAACTAGAATATTCAGCACCAATGAAGGTTTTAAAGTAATCTGTAAAGATGACTTTTGATTCAGATAAAATCCTTTCAAAAGAAGCAAGAGATATATTTTACAATGAAGGCCTTATTGTTGTCATGCCACCAGAACAAAAAGCAAAAGATCAGTTTTTTTGTTCGTCAACAGGGGTGATCAAGAGATCGGGAGGAAGACCTGAAAGAAGAACTGGAACGCCAAAATAGGTGGATGAAGATTGAAGAAGTCATTAAGATAAAGGACTATACTCATGTTTGAAGAAGTGTCAATGGCTGAGAAAGTTTTACAACAGGGCTTTCTAATATTCAACATGTCAGTCACACCACATCAAATAAAGAAGGAGACATTCATCAGTCTGCAAACTTGCTTCTCCTGCTACAAATATGAAGAACACACAACGAGAGACTGTCCGGAAAAAGAAAAAAGTACTGCTCAGATTGTGCAGGCGACGACCATACCTACACTGAATGTAAGAATACACATGTTGGCTGTCTCAACTGTAGAGAAGCAGGGAATGTATGCATAGGACATAGGACGTTAGCAATGGCATGCCCAATAAAAACACATGATAAAAGTACAAGAAACAAGGAAAAAGGAACAAGACAAAGAAGGATACGACAGCCGTCGAAATAGCAAAGAGCGGTCCAAGAGGCTCATAGACCAGAATCCACAGTATTACTTCGTGACAATACATGATAAGGTAATGATTAGTATGATCCATGCACATTTGCACAATATCATTGCACCCGGATCATACAATGAGGAATTAGAAAATGTTTAGAGATTGAATAACCTACCAGAGATGATATTTCCAGAGAATCCACAATCCGAAAAACTATTTCAGACAACATATGCAAGCGAACTGAGAGAAAGACTGCATCAAGACCGAACAAAGTTTTGAGCAAGGAGCAACAGCTGATACACAAGGAACACAAGCGACTGATAGAGATCCCAGACAAATGACTAGAAGTGACAAAGAGAAGATAGAAATAACAAAAGGACAGACAAAGGAGTAGGAGGAGAGAAGATAAGATGGAAACTGATCACAATATACAACCTGAATCTGCTGAAGAAATTGGATTAAAAGTTATCACTACAACAAAACATGGAATCCCAACATCGAGACCAACAGGAGGGACAATAGTAAAAACTGTGAAGGAGGGATATACAAGTGGACATATCAAGAAAAATCCCTAAGTGAAGATTATGTCTGGTCACTAATTACTACGGACAAACTAAAGATTACGGCCAAAGACTTTAAAATAGTAGACCCGTCAGAGTATAGAAGAGTCAGAAGCGGGAAACAGGATGATAGGTCTCCACTCCAACTGACTGCCACAATCCAAGTATAAGAAATAATGGACAATAGACAAACAGTAAGAACTTTAAGAATAATACAACACAACGTAAGAAACTGGAAGACCGAGAGAATTAACCTAAGTAATATATATCGCGAAATTGAACCTGACATTATACTAATAAACAGTCACGGTGAGACAGAAAACAACAACATAAAACTCTTTAACTATTATGTAAACCAAAGAAATAAATCGGGCGAGAAAAATGACGGAGTAGCGATAGCGGTTAAAAGAAACTTAAAATTTAAACTAATTGATGACTTCCAGGATGAATTTCTAGCAATAAAAATAAATACAACTCAAGGAGACGTAATTATTGCTACTACTTACCTATAGAAGACCTATTAAAATTGGCTAACAATAGTCATCCGATGTACATCTTAGGAGACTTTAACGCCAGACATAGGATTTTTGACAATACAAATAATAACGTCGTAGGAAACGCCCTTAATCAATTAATAAATTTAGGGAAAATCAATCATCTGGGTCCTAACTTTCCAACCTGGAGAAATCACAATACACAATCGACACCAGACAAAATTTTTACCAACAACAAAGCCTTTTTCAATTACCATATAATACAGGGACCTCTTACAGGCAGTGACCATCTGCCAATTATACTAACACTGTCAACAAGCCCCATACAGATACCAATAAAAAAGAGACTGAAAATGAGTAAAACAGACTGGGACAGCTTCAAAGAAGACTTAGGTAATCACCATTCGATTAACCTACAAGGGAAACAACAGAAGACATAGACTCAGAAATGGACAGACTGCACTCAGCAATAAAAACATTTATAACCAAACACACTCCTACTTCACACTTTAGAACATTACCCAACAACAGACTACCAGAAAGAAGTTAAATTAATCCAGACCTATTACAATGAAATAAACAGGTATATGGAAAGACACGGCAGTAACAGATGGCTATTGTTACGAGTTGGGGATTTAGAATATAGTTATACGTCTACCCAGATCCCAACAGGTAACAACAATAAAAAACAAAGACAATCGGACTATAAAAGGGTAGACAAAGGATGCGAGTTTTCGTTGTATATAATAGAGTACCATAAATCCCTTAACAAAATATTCAGCTTATAAATTACCCTTAACCAAACTTAACCTAAACATTAACAGTATATACATATTAATAAACATAAAACAATCTCGAAGCAAGTGGACGTGGGGAAATTAATACAAGAGATACTAGTACTTAAGTGAGGAGCTGAGATGGCTGACGAGTAAGGCTGAGTATTGTAGAAGACGGTAGGTAGTCACTGCACGTACGTAGGTTTAGAGGATAGATGATCCTGTGGTCACTTCCCAGAGCCAAGTGCTCTCTCCTCGAATTGGAGGTGACGCAACAACCAGGATAGGGAGAAGGAAACCTCGGAGTGGTAACTAAGACGAGTCATACTCGTGTCTCGTCCCTAGATGGCGTTGCTCGTGGTGCTGGGTAGGTAGATCAGGACAATAGATGGCGTGCTTCGTAGTGCTGGGTGGAGGGTAACACACCCCCTCCAAAGACCTCCGTAGCGCGGGCGCGAAGGAGGTGATCACCTGGTGCGTCTGGAGAGTAGCTGCTGCATTTCCACTGGAGCTCGGGATAAGGAGTCTGCAATCAGGTTATAGGGCTGGGTGAGGAGAGCCCAGCGGAGGATTCGCTGGTTGGAGGTCTTGTTGGTTTGGATGAACGTGAGTGGGTTATGGTCGGTGAAGACTAGGGTTGTTTGTGGGCAAGACTGGAGGTAACATTCAAACTTCTTTATTGCCAACACCAGAGCCAAGGCCTCCTTCTCTATGGTCGAGTAGTTGGTCTGATGTTTTTTCAACTTGGCGGAGTAATATGCCACAGGGTGAAGAACATCAGTGGTTGGGTCGGGTTAGGAGCACAGCCCCCACTCCACACCACTAGCGTCGATTTGCAGATGGAAGGGCGAGGTGTAGTCAGGCTTGGAGGCAAGGAAGGCTTTGAGGCGGTGGAAAGACTGGTCGCACCTCTGGTTCCAGATGTAAGGGACCGCAGAACTGGTAAGGTCTGTGAGGGGTCCGGCCACGCTGGAGAAGTTACTGCAGAACCGACGGTAGTAGCCGCACATCCCCAGGAAGCGCATGAGTTCCTTCCTCGTCCTTGGAGTGGGGAAGGACAAGATGGCTCTAACGTTTGCGTCCTTGGGTCTCACCATACCATGCCCAACGATATGTCCCAGGTAAGTCACTGAGGCCCGGCCAAAAGCAGATTTAGCCAGGTTTATGGTGAATCCAGTCTCTTG
Source organism: Homarus americanus (assembly GCF_018991925.1). Lineage (NCBI taxonomy): Eukaryota > Metazoa > Arthropoda > Malacostraca > Decapoda > Nephropidae > Homarus > Homarus americanus. The sequence continues at coordinate 27,294 of NW_024734823.1, read as the reverse complement.
CAGTCGTGCAAACAGTATCTCCAAACGCACCAGATGTTCGTCCCAGCTGTCCGACACCACCACCAGGTCATCCAGGTAGGCGAACGTCCCACCTAGGTCCTGAATTAGGAAGTTGATGGCCCTCTGGAATGTGGCCGGAGCATTAGAAAAGCCAAACGCCATAACCAAATATTGAAAAAGACCAAATGGAGTTATAAATGCCGAGATTATTTTGGCCTTATCCGTGAGTCCCACTTGATAATATCCTTTCAATAAGTCCACCGTACTGATAAATTTGGCACAGCCTATGCTGTCTATTATATCTTCAATCAAAGGTAAAGGGTAGGAGTCTGAGACAGTGACCTGGTTCACTTTACGATAATCGGTACAGAAACGAAAAGTGCCATCGGGTTTTGGAATGAGAAGGCAAGGTGAAGCCCAGGGGAGGTACTAGGCTCAGCTAAGTTATGTTTTAACAAAAAATCTACCTCCTTTTTCATAATCTCTTTTTTTTTTTGTGGATTTAGTCGATAGGCTGATTGCCTAATGGGTTGTACATCATCCGAGATTAGCTTAATATCATGTTTAAGTATATTGCAAAACCCTGGGAGGTCTGATGTGACTTTAGGAAATGTTGATAATAACTTAGTGAGATCTTTTGCTTGAGATGGATTCAGAACAGAAAAATACTCATCAAAGTTGTTGAGTATGTGACTGTTAGTAGGGTTTTCTTAGGTATTGAGGAGTCTAAATTCTCCAATAGGTCCATGTCATCTGTCTCGGCTCCGGCCTGACAAAACCGTATGCAATACAGGTTGACTTATAGCCTCTGGGATGTCTTCCTCTGACTGCCTGGAATGGTAAAGTTCATGAGAGATTAATGTGAACAAGTTGTGAATCTTTTCTGCGATCAGGAGTATGGACTATATAGTTGAGGGGAGATAGTTTATTAGCAACTATATAGGGACCAGTAAACTTGCTTTTAAGGGGAGAGCCTGGAATGGGTAGAAAGAGTAACACTTTGTCACCTGGAGAAAATGATCTTTCAACTAATTTAGGTTGGGACTTCACCATTTTTTCTTGGACTTTTTTAAGTTTGACTGAGCAATGGTTCGGACTTCAGTTAATTTGTCCTTAAAGTGTCAATGTATTGGGAAACTGTTGCGAGCTTAATAGATGGAGTGTCAAACCACCTCCTTTACTATTTTAAGGGGTCCCCTAATTTGTCTCCCATATAGTAACTCGAACGGGGAGAAACCCAATGACTCCTGGGGACATTCCCTGATGGCAAAGAGTAACAAGTCTACGCTTTCATCCCATTCCTTTTGGTGTTCCATACAGTATTTTTTAGCATTGATTTGAAAGTTTTGATGGAACCGTTCCAAGCAACCTTGGGATTGTGGGCGGTAAGCCGAAAAGATTGCTCGTAAAATTGGTGTCCTGATCGGATTAGATCTCTTTAGGAATGCCCACTGAAGTGAAAAGGTGCAAAAGATGTTTGATTACATTTTTTGAAGTGATGCTTTTAAGGGAAAAGCCTCAGGATAACGTGTACTGGTATCCATAACTGTGAGCAGGAATTGATTTCCCTTCTTAGTCTTTAGTAATGGGCCCACACAATCCACAACAATCTTTTCAAATGGTGTAGAAAATACTGGGATGGGCTTAATGGGAGCTGCTGGTATACTTTCATTTGGTTTTCCTACCATTTGACAAATATGACAAGATTTTAGGTACTTTGACACATCCTTCCTAAGTCCAGGCCAGTAATAGTGTTGGAGGAGCTTTTTATATGTTTTCAGGATTCCTAAATGTCCTGAAATACCATCATGGGCAAGAGCAATTAATGCTGGTCTGACTTGATGTATTTCAGACCACGTGTTTAGATGGGTAAGCTCAGGGGGTCTACAGGCCCTTATCAAAACCCCTTCCTGATAATAAAAACAAGGAAGGGTGTTAAAATCTTTACCCTCAACCTGCTGCATGATGAAGTTTAGTCAAAGATGGATCAGATTGTTGGGCTTTAACGAGCTCATCCTTACTAATTGTCTTATTGTACAGATCTTCTGTGGGTAGGAAAATATTAGAGGTGGTTTTAGACGAAGAGGGCCCATTTCGCACACTCTGTGACCGGGTGACAGCACAAGATGGGAAAAGATGAGGAATAGTTTCTTTAAGGTCAGTGGTGGAGTTGACAGGTAAGGAGAGTCGACTGTCTTTATGTTAGGAACCACTAGATCTCCTACCAAGTCATTACCCAATAATAAATGAATGCCGCACACAGGCATTGGGTCTTTCCTTATGGCTATTTGCACTTCCCCAGTAATCAAGGGACATTGGAGGTGCACTTTAGCTAAAGGATAGGAAGAATGGGATGAGAGATCTGAAATTAGAACACTCTCATTAGTAAATGCGGTAGATATATCGGGAATGACGTTAAACAGGAGGATAGATTGTGCTGCGCCCGTATCACGTAGTATACGAATAGGGAAAGAACGAGACCCCTCTATGATTGAAATTTTTCCCTCATAGGTGAATGAAGAGAAGAGATCCTGATGGGGCCTTTCCACATTGGTATTTGCTATTGGTTTGGACTTGGGATCCAGGGAACTACTTTTAGCAATTCGACACTTTGGGTGTTTACAATTCTGGATCGTATGGCCTGGGTTTTTACAGTAAGAACAAGTAAGCTTGGTTGCATCGGGGGAGTAGGTGTGGGACCTTTCGACCTACCACTCACGTTCCCAAGGTTATCATCAGAGGAGGACCTAACATGTCGGGAAGTACCACGTTCTCTACTGCCCAGTGACTCCACCAACAAAGCGTACGCATCAGCCAGCTCAGCAGCACGCCCTAAATTAACCTCTCCACGCTCCTCCACATGCTTCAAGATGTGAAATGGTATCTTGCTCTTCCACTCCTCCAGGACTACCAAATTTAACAAATCCTGAAATGTGGAGGTCTCTGTACCCTAACCACTTCTTAAAAACCTAAGCTTTTCTTGAGCAAACTCAACAAAGGTGTGGGAAAATGGTTTGGTTAGTTTACGAAACTTCTGCCGGTATCCATCTGGCGTGATAGCATAAGAGGTGAGGATATTCTTTTTACGTTATCATAGTCATCAGTCTGGTCTAAACAGTTATAAACTCTACGAGCCTTACCATATAATTTAGGAACTAACACTGACACCCACTGGTCCTTTGGCCACTCATTCTTCCCGGCTATTTTCTCAAAAGTCCTAAATGACCCGTCCATATCGGATTCATCAAACCCGGGAACAAGGGAAGAAGCAGTAGCAGGGTTAAAAGCAGCTAGTTTCTCTCTTAATGCCACTTCCTTTGATCTAAACTCCGATGTTAAGGTGACTTCTATCTCTCTTACCTGTAGTTCTTTCAGTCTAACCTCCTGCTCCAACTTGGCCCGTTCCATCATTTCCTCATGCTCCAACTTGGCCTGTTCCGACCTTCCCTCATGCTCCAACTTGTGCTCCAACTTGGCCTGTTCCGACTCCTGCTCCAACTCGAGTTCTTTCATTTTGATTTGGAACTCGAACCTAGCTCGTTCCAGTTCTAAGGCGTCTATTCGTTGTGTTTCTTGTTGAGGGCTAGCCAGACCTGAAGCAACTTCTGAGTGAGGAGGGGTGGTGGATAGTGGTTGAAGTTTCTTGGACATGGGCGTTAATCTGTCAACAGCGGATTCTTTTAAAACTTCATGTTGAACCAGCACTTCAATCACATGATTTTTTAACATTTCCTTAGTCAGTTGCTGTGAAAATGGGATATTATAATAGTTGGCTATTTCTTTCATTCTTTCTTCAGGATATTAACACGTAATTTAGCTACGGAAGGATTTTCAATAAAATCCTGGAGATCAAAACCTGGTGGCCATTGTTAAGAAAAATAGGATAAATTAATAATGGTCCAAAGATAAGATAAGTGGATAACCTAGAAAATATCACGGCAGTGGATAACCAGAAAGTCCCGAAAACTAACCAAGTTATACCTAGGGAAATTACACTTATGATTATTGTTCTTCTGAGAAGATCCTTAGATAAGGATAAGAGACTTGAAAGAGGTAGGGCGTATTACGGCATTAATATAAAGATCCGGATTAACAACCCTGATATACTTGAAAGAGGAAGGGCGTATTACGGCATTAATATAAAGATCCGTATTAACAACCCTGATATACTTGAAAGAGGTAGGGCGTATTACGGCATTAATATAAAGATCCGGATTAACAACCCTGATAAATGGTATGATTGACCCTGAATGAGATAATGAGAAGAACAATAATTGAGGCTTTATAATTATGGGGTCCTGGTAGAGCGCAGGGCGTCCCAAGATATCACTTCACCGTAAACTAGTGACTATGGAACAGCCTACTCTGGAGTGAGGTACGGCATTAAACAGATCCGGATTCTTCCCTACACTCGATAAGACTTACTACACAACTGCCACGTGTAATAACAGGTAAGCCTTATGACACTTGGAACCTAATATCCTACGTCTGTCACTCTTACTGTACGATAATACCAATATATGCAAACACATATGAAGGAAACTTTAAACCACCGTAAAGCAATTGTGAACAGAAGTGACTGGGAGGAATAATTAACACTGAGTAACAAGGGAGGAAGGAATATGGTACTTAAGGTCGTGTCCTGTCACGGTCGCCATTTGTTACGAGTTGGGGATTTAGAATATAGTTATACGTCTACCCAGATCCCAACAGGTAACAACAATAAAAACAAAGACAATCGGACTATAAAAGGGTAGACAAAGGATGCGAGTTTTCGTTGTATATAATAGAGTACCATAAATCCCTTAACAAAATATTCAGCTTATAAATTACCCTTAACCAAACTTAACCTAAACATTAACAGTATATACATATTAATAAACATAAAACAATCTCGAAGCAAGTGGACGTGGGAAATTAATACAAGAGATACTAGTACTTAAGTGAGGAGCTGAGATGGCTGACGAGTAAGGCTGAGTATTGTAGAAGACGGTAGGTAGTCACTGCACGTACGTAGGTTTAGAGGATAGATGATCCTGTGGTCACTTCCCAGAGCCAAGTGCTCTCTCCTCGAATTGGAGGTGACGCAACAACCAGGATAGGGAGAAGGAAACCTCGGAGTGGTAACTAAGACGAGTCATACTCGTGTCTCGTCCCTAGATGGCGTTGCTCGTGGTGCTGGGTAGGTAGATCAGGACAATAGATGGCGTGCTAGTGCTGGGTGGAGGGTTCGTAACACTATATACGACACAGATAGCACTACAGATAAAATTAAGAGACGCATGTAAGAAGCAAACAATAAAAAATGGAATGATATTATAATGGCGGCTGACATGACTAAAGACACAAAAACATTTTGGACTTCCATAAACAAGATGAGGGGGCACAACAAGCAAAAAACACCATACATTAAAGACCAAAATGGAACAAAATTGCACGAGAAAAATGAACAAGAGTCAGCATTCAAAGGGAATGGGTAAAAGTTTTTAAAATATCAGATGAGGAAAATGAAGATTTTGATAGTGAACACGAAGAAAGGATAGAAGAAGAAATGGGAAGACAAATACATAGAATCACCCCAAGGCAATATATAGACTATAACTTATTACCTAATAATCAAATAATAACCATGGGAGAAATGATGCACTGTCTGAGGAAATTTAAGGAAAAAGCCCTGGGCTCACAGGTATTACACGAAATATGATCATGAATCTACCTGAAAACATTTTAAATACACTATTAAACATTTATAACGCATGCTTAATAACTGGTTACTTTCCAGACAAACTAAAATATGCTAAAATGATATTTATTCCTAAAGAGGGTAAGGACAATAAGGAAATATTAAACTACAGGCCAATATCTTTATTAGAAATTACCGGAAACTATTGGAAAAAATATTAAATTCAAGACTTATAGCCTTTTAACACAACATGGGAAAACTAACAACACAACATGGATTTATGCCCAAATAGAAATACCCTAACTGCAATAGCTATAATAACGGAAATAATTGCAATAGAAAAAAGCAAGGGTAACCAGATCAATATAATTTTAAGGGATGTTTCTAAGGCTTTTGATAAAGTTGGGCATTTGGGCTTGAAATATAAAATATTAAAACTGGGACTTAACGAATACATGCTAAGAATATTGTGTAACTATTTAGATGATAGGAGAGCACAAATTCAAATTGGAAACTTTTTAGGAACTATGTTTAATCTTGAGAGTGGAGTACCTCAAGGAGGATGCCTTTCTCCAACACTATATACAATTTATACTTCAGACACACCTCAACCTACCACCTTTAGTGAATATGTAATGTTTGCTGATGATATTACTCAAATAGTATCATACCCAGGAAAATCAACTCAATTTATGGCACTCTACACGGTAGAGCGATAAAAACATAAATGATTTTGAGAAAAAAATACATAGAAAATCAGGACCAAATAAAGAACAAATTCAAGATAATACCAATAGCCAAGATTAAAACAAGTCAGTAATAGTCGACCAGGAACTATACCCATACGACACTGAAGGTAGGATGCTTGGATTAAAACTAACAAAAGAAGGATATATAACATACTTAAAAGATAAAAGAACGACAAAAGAACGAAATAAAGATTATCAAAAATAAACGCTTCCAGAACTAGCATTAATAACAAAAGAAAGATTTATATTGCCCTTGTCAAATCAATTATGGACTACCCACCCATCCCATTGAACACCCTTGATAAAACGATGCATTAAAGGTTACAAACAGTACAAAAATATGACCCTCAGATTTATATATAACATAAAATATACGAACCACATCAATAATGAACAGCTACACAAAGAGCAAAACCTCTTAGCAGCAATCAATGAATATGCACAACAAAGCTGTAAATATTTGGAAAAAAAGTGACTGAACTTAACACAGGAAACATATCAAAAACTGGAAAAATAATATAGACAGGAAGAAGTAATTGAACCACCTCACACTCAGCCCCATGCATTTCTACATAAAACATTACTAGAGGAATAAAGATGAGAGTGACCAACCAGCTCCACTAAGAACCTGGCATACAAAGTGTACCTTTAGACTAACACAACTAACACTTAACTAACTTTAAAAAATGTGACTACCCTCCCAGTTACACAAGGACCTGGGCAGGCTCACTAACTCCAACAATAACAAAAATAATAATAATAAGCAGCATTATATAAATAAACCAATATTAATACAAAGGTCTGACGACCCAAGGGAGCAGAACAAAGACAAAACACCAATAAGAAAGATGAAGCGATCTGGTTGAGCCCAGATTCTTTCTACTCCTACTGTATTTCAGTTTCACCACCTTTTTCTTCAATTCCTAATAATCTTCTTTCACCTCTTAACTAATGACTTCGTATCGTATCGTACTATCTAGCCTAAACTGTTTAGCCTGACGTAGAGTTTTTTAATAAATCTGGTGATATGGAACCACACACAACCCCCCTTAACCTGGGATAATGCAATCAAATGGATAATTACTAACTATTCTCAGAGATAATGCAATCAAATGGTTATTTGCTAACCGGGGGCTGCGCCCCCGGACCCCCTGTGTTAGATACTGTATTTGGTCATGATGAATTGTTTATTAGACTATAAGAAATCCTCTTCCTTCTTGTATTGGCAAGGGGAGTTTGCTTTAACTTAGGTATGCTAGCCTAAGTAAAAATAGATGCCCCTTCCTTATTGGTGTTGTCGATGGCACAGCACAGCACAGCACCGTGCCTATGACGAAATCAACTTCATTAAACTCAACTCATACTTCAAATGCACCAAGAGAACTTGCACACCCGAATGGTAGACCGTCAGAGTCAATCAAGGGTCGATTTAATAGCATACTACGAAACTTGCACGAATGAGGAGACCGTCAAAGTCAATCGGGGATCGATTTGATAGCATACCACAGAAACTTGCACACCCGAATGGGAGACCGTCAAAGTCAATCGGGGGTCGATTTAATAGCATACTACAGAAACTTGCACACCCGAATGGGAGACATTCAAAGTCAATCGGGGGGTCGATTTGATAGCATACTACAGAAACTTGCACACCCGAATGGGAGACCGTCAAAGTCAATCGGGAGTCGATTTAATAGCATACTACAGAAAGTTGCACACCCGAATGGGAGACAGTCAAAGTCAATCGGGGGTCGATTTAATAGCATACTACAGAAACTTGCACACCCGAATGGGAGACCGTCAAAGTCAATCGGGGATCGATTTGATAGCATACCACAGAAACTTGCACACCCGAATGGGAGACCGTCAAAGTCAATCGGGGGTCGATTTAATAGCATACTACAGAAACTTGCACACCCGAATGGGACACCGTCAAAGTCAATCGGGGGTCGATTTGATAGCATACTACAGAAACTTGCACACCCGAATGGGAGACAGTGAAAGTCAATCGGGGGTCGATTTAATAGCATACTACAGAAACTTACACACCCGAATGGGAGACAGTCAAAGTCAATCGGGGGTCGATTTAATAGCATACTACAGAAACTTGCACACCCGAATGGGAGACCGTCAAAGTCAATCGGGGGTCGATTTAATAGCATACTACAGAAACTTGCACACCCGAATGGGAGACCGTCAAAGTCAATCGGGGGTCGATTTGATAGCATACTACAAAACTTGCACACCCGAATGGGAGACAGTCAAAGTCAATCGGGGTCGATTTAATAGCATACTACATGGGAGACGTCAAAGTCAATCGGGGTCGATTTAATAGCATACTACAGAAACTTGCACACCGAATGGGAGACCGTCAAAGTCAATCGGGGTCGATTTGATAGCATACTACAGAAACTTGCACAATGGGAGACAGTCAAAGTCAATCGGGGTCGATTTAATAGCATACTACAGAAACTTGCACACCCGAATGGAGACCGTCAAAGTCAATCGGGATTTATAGCATACTACAGAAACTTGCACACCAATGGAGACCGTCAAAGTCAATCGGGGTCGATTTGATAGCATACTACAGAAACTTGCACACCCGAATGGGAGACAGTCAATCAATCGATTTAATAGCATACTACAGAAACTTGCACGAATGGGAGACCGTCAAAAGTCAATCGGGGGTCGATTTGATAGCATGCTACAGAGAACTTGCACACCCGAATGGGAGACCGTCAAAGTCAATCGGGGGTTGATTTAATAGCATACTACAGAGAACTTGCACACCCGAATAGGAGACCGTCAAAGTCAATCGGGGGTCGATTTAAGACCATACTACAGAAACTTTTTACCCGAATGGGGAGACCGTCAAAGTCAATAAAAGTCGATTTGATAGCATACTACAGAAACTTGCACACCCGAATAGGAGCCAGTCAAAGTCAATCGGGGGTCGATTTAATAGCATACTACAGAAACTTGCACACCCGAATGGGAGACCGTCAGAGTCAATCGAGGGTCGATTTAATAGCATACTATACAAAATGATCCGAGAATGTGCACACACCGAGTGGGAGACGGTGATGAAAGCGTCCGCCCTTGTACACTGGATGGCACTATTTCACTATAGTAAGGGGTAGGGGCACCTCGGTCATATTATACAACATACCAGAGAAGTTCAACACCCGCATGGGAGACCGTCAAAGTGAATCGGGGGTCGATTTGATAGCATACTACAGAGAACTTGCACACCCGAATGGGAGACCGTCAAAGTCAATCGGGGGTCGATTTGATAGCATACTACAGAGAACTTGCACACCCGAATGGGAGACAGTCAAAGTCAATCGGGGGTCGATTTGATAGCATACTACAGAAACTTGCACACCCGAATGGGAGACCGTCAAAGTCAATCGGGGGTCGATTTGATAGCATACTACAGAAACTTGCACACCCGAATGGGAGACAGTCAAAGTCAATCGGGGGTCGATTTAATAGCATACTACAGAAACTTGCACACCCGAATGGGAGACAGTGAAAGTCAATCGGGGGTCGATTTAATAGCATACTACAGAAACTTGCACACCTGAATGGGAGACCGTCAACGTCAATCGGGGGTCGATTTAATAGCATACTACAGAAACTTGCACACCCGAATGGGAGACCGGCAAAGTCAATCGGGGGTCGATTTGATAGCATACTAGAGAAACTTGCACACCCGAATGGCAGACCGTCAAAGTCAATCGGGGGTCGATTTGATAACATACTACAGAAACTTGCACACCCGAATGGGAGACAGTCAAAGTCAATCGGGGGTCGATTTAATAGCATACTACAGAAACTTGCACACCCGAATGGGAGACCGTCAAAGTCAATCGGGGGTCGATTTAATAGCATACTACATGGGAGACGTCAAAGTCAATCGGGGTCGATTTAATAGCATACTACAGAAACTTGCACACCGAATGGGAGACCGTCAAAGTCAATCGGGGTCGATTTGATAGCATACTACAGAAACTTGCACAATGGGAGACAGTCAAAGTCAATCGGGGTCGATTTAATAGCATACTACAGAAACTTGCACACCCGAATGGAGACCGTCAAAGTCAATCGGGATTTATAGCATACTACAGAAACTTGCACACCAATGGAGACCGTCAAAGTCAATCGGGGTCGATTTGATAGCATACTACAGAAACTTGCACACCCGAATGGGAGACAGTCAATCAATCGATTTAATAGCATACTACAGAAACTTGCACGAATGGGAGACCGTCAAAGTCAATCGGGGTCGATTTAATAGCATACTACAGAAACTTGCACACCGAATGGGAGACCGTCAAAGTCAATCGGGGTCGATTTGATAGCATACTACAGAAACTTGCACACCCGAATGGGAGACAGTCAAAGTCAATCGGGGTCGATTTAATAGCATACTACAGAAACTTGCACACCGAATGGGAGACCGTCAAAGTCAATCGGGGTCGATTTAATAGCATACTACAGAAACTTGCACAATGGGAGACCGTCAAAGTCAATCGGGGGTCGATTTGATAGCATACTACAGAAACTTGCACACCGAATGGGAGACCGTCAAAGTCAATCGGGGTCGATTTGATAGCATACTACAGAAACTTGCACAATGGGAGCCAGTCAAAGTCAATCGGGGTCGATTTAATAGCATACTACAGAAACTTGCACACCCGAATGGGGAGACCGTCAGAGTCAATCGAGGGTCGATTTAATAGCATACTATACAAAATGATCCGAGAATGTGCACACTGGGAGACGGTGATGAAAGCGTCCGCCCTTGTACACTGGATGGCACTATTTCACTATAGTAAGGGTAGGGCACCTCGGTCATATTATACAACATACCAGAAGTTCCACACCCATGGGAGACCGTCATGAATCGGGGTCGATTTGATAGCATACTACAGAGAACTTGCACACCAATGGGAGACCGTCAAAGTCAATCGGGGGTCGATTTGATAGCATACTACAGAGAACTTGCACACCGAATGGGAGACAGTCAAAGTCAATCGGGGTCGATTTAATAGCATACTACAGAACTTGCACACCCGAATGGGAGACTCAATCAATCGGGGTCGATTTGATAGCATACTAGAAACTTGCACACCGAATGGGAGACCGTCAAAGTCAATCGGGGTCGATTTGATAGCATACTACAAAACTTGCACAATGGGAGACAGTGAAAGTCAATCGGGGTCGATTTAATAGCATACTACAGAAACTTGCACACCGAATGGGGAGACAGTGAAAGTCAATCGGTCGATTTAATAGCATACTACAGAAACTTGCACACCCGAATGGGAGACCGTCAAAGTCAATCGGAATGGTCAAAGTCAATCGGGGTCGATTTATACATACTACAGAAACTTGCACACCGAATGGGAGACAGTCAAAGTCAATCGGGTCGATTTAATAGCATACTACAGAAACTTGCACACCGAATGGGAGACCGTCAAAGTCAATCGGGGTCGAGCATACTTTACAAAATGATCCGAGAATCTGCACACACACAGTGGGAGACGGTGATGAAAACGTCCCCTTATATGTTCGATTGCACTATTTCACTATATTAAGGGAGAGGGTGCCTTCGCACACATATGTGAAATATCTTCCGCCCCAGCGGAGCGCGCGCCTCTCTTTCGCATTCAAAACAACAACCAAAATTGCCGTCGCTTTCCTTCCCTGCCCTGCAATGGCTGGAGCAGCAGCAGAAAGAAGAGAGAAAATAGTCTCATGGGGTCAGAGGAATGGCAGTGGAGCGCGATCTATGAATTTCACTAGCCAGGTCTGTCTCCCAATTGAACATTATTACTCTCTCGGCGCACACGTCGCCACCACGGTTTCGCGACAGCAGCAGCATCATGATGTTGCGTCTATTGTAATCCGGAACCGGGTTATTCGTGTTCGCGAACAGTCGGGTTTTAACCTTGCCTAACAAACGATCAAACAACTTCCACTCGAGGTGCGTACGGTGACTGTCCTATCGTCCGCTCTTGTATGCTGGATTGCACTATTTCACTATATTAAGGGAGGGTGCCTTCACACCTATTCGGTGTGGAATATCTTCCGCCCCGGAGCGCCGGCGCCTCTGCGAAAAAGCGGCATTCAAAAACAACAACCAAAGTTGCCGTCGCCCTTCCCTGCCCTGCAATGGCTGGAGCAGCAGCAGAAGAAGAGAGAAAATAGTCTCATGGGGTCAGAGGAATGGCAGTGGAGCGCGATCTATGAATTTCACTAGCCAGGTCTGTCTCCCAATTGAACATTATTACTCTCTCGGCGCACACGTCGCCACCACGGTTTCCGCGACAGCAGCAGCATCATGATGTTGCGTCTATTGTAAGTCCGGAACCGGGTTATTCGGCTGTTCGCGAACAGTCGGGTTTTAACCTTGCCTAACAAACGATCAAACAACTTCCACTCTCGAGGTGCGGTGCGGTGACTGTCCTATCGTCCGCTCTTGTATGCTGGATTGCACTATTTCACTATATTAAGGGAGAGGTGCCTTCACACCTATTCGGTGTGGAATATCTTCCGCCCCCAGCGGAGCGCCGGCGCCTCTGCTGCGCGCATTCAAAAACAACAACCAAAGTTGCCGTCGCTTTCCCTTCCCTGCCCTGCAATGGCTGGAGCAGCAGCAGCAGCAGCAGAAGAAGAGAGAGAGAGAATCTCATGGGGTCAGAGGAATGGCAGTGGAGCGCGATCTATGAATTTCACTAGCCAGGTCTGTCTCCCAATTGAATTATTACTCTCTCGCGCGCATCGCCACCGCGGTTTCGCGACAGCAGCAGCATCATGATGTTGCGTCTATTGTAAGTCCCGGAACCGGGTTATTCGGCTGTTCGCGAACAGTCAGGTTTTAACCTTGCCTAACAAACGATCAAACAACTTCCACTCTCGAGGTGCGGTACGGTGACTGTCCTATCGTCCGCTCTTGTATGCTGGATTGCACTATTTCACTATATTAAGGGGAGAGGGTGCCTTCACACACATATTCGATGTGAAATATCTTCCGCCCCCCAGCGGAGCGCTTCGGCGCCTCTGCGAAGCAAAACGCGGCATTCAAAAACAACAACCAAAATTGCCGTCGATTTCCTCTCCCTGCCCTGCAATGGCTGGAGCAGAAGGAGAGCGAGAGAGAGAATAGTCTCATTGGGTCAGAGGAATGGCAGTGGAGCGGGCTAATGGCGAGTAGGCTCGCGATCTATCAATTACACTAGCCAGGTCGCTCTCCCTATTGAACATTATTACTCTCTCACGTCGCCACTGCGGTTTCCGCGCAGCAGCAGCATCATCATGATGTTGCATCCACCAATTAGTCCGGAACCGGGTTATTCGGCTGTCTGCGAACAGTCCGGTTTTAACCTTACCCAACATCCACTCTCGAGGTGCGGTACGGTGAATGTCCTATCGTCCGACCTTGTATGCTGGATTGCACTATTTCACTATATTAAGGGGAGAGGGTGCCTTCACACACATATTCGGTGTGAAATATCTTCCGCCCCCCAGCGGAGCGCCTCGGCGCCTCTGCGAAGCAAAGCGCGGCATTCAAAAACAACAACCAAAATTGCCGTCGCTTCCCTGCCCTGCAATGGCTGGAGCAGAAGGAGAGAGATTTTAGTCTCATTGGATCAGAGGAATGGCAGTGGAGCGGGCTTATGGCGAGTAGGCTCGCGCTCTATCAATTACACTTGCCAGGTCTCTCTTCCGTTTGGACATTATTTACTCCGTCTCTCTCTCTCGGCGCACACGTCGCCACCCTACTAGTTTCCGTCACAGCATATGCTGCGGCCTTTCAGTCCGGAACGGGGCTCCCCTTCGCCTTGCTGTCTGCCCAACTTAGCGGACTTGCGTTGGCTGATCACCCCGTCTTCGCGTCTGTGCCGGCCTTCAATGCAGCGCCCAACCGTCTCTTGACCGAGATTCATTGCACTATTCCACGCGCAAACGGCTACCCTAAATGTGCATAGACAACGCTCATGGTTCAACACGACCAGGGCGCAGTCTGGGAGCCGAGTATACTAAAAAGAGAGTTTAGCAGCCAAAACTCGTCAAAGCACACGTTGGGTTACCCCATCACCTAACAACGATGATGGCGGTTCCCACCCGTGAAATACACAACCTAACCAATATTGGGCGACGATGGCGCTCATGAGCCCACGTCCCCACAAACAGTAAGAGAAAGAGAGAGAGGAGGAGATGGGCCAATGTGCGGTCCCTCGCCCAATGTCTTATGCCTCGCTGGGGCAAAGAGAAGAGAAGAGGAGCGGATAAGGGAGGAGATTGGCCAACGTGCGGTCCCTCGCCCAATGTCGGCTGCCTCGCTGGAGCTGGGTAAAGAGGAGAGGAGCGGATAAGGGAGGAGATTGGCACACACGGTGGCGCTGCCGGCGCCGAGGATAGCAAGAGAAGGTGCAGTTTGATCTGATCATCTGGTTTGCTATTTCTCTAAGGCCAACGTGCGGTCCCTCGCCCAATGTCGGCTGCCTCGCTGGGGCAAAGAGAAGAGGAGAGGATAAGGGAGGAGATTGGCACACACGGTGGCGCTGCCGGCGCCGAGGATAGCGAGAGAAGGTGCAGTTTGATCTGATCATCTGGTTTGCTATTTCTCTAAGGCCAACGTGCGGTCCCTCGCCCAATGTCTTCTGCCTCGCTGGGGCAAAGAGAAGAGGAGCGGATAAGGGAGGAGATTCGCCAACGTGCGGTCCCTCGCCCAATGTCGGCTGCCTCGCTGGAGCTGGGGCAAAGAGGAGCGGATAAGGGAGGAGATTGGCACACACGGTGGCGCTGCCGGCGCCGAGGATAGCAAGAGAAGGTGCAGTTAGATCTGATCATCTGGTTTGCTATTTCTCTAAGGCCAACGTGCGGTCCCTCGCCCAATGTCTTCTGCCTCTCTCTCAATCTCACTATTTTGGCCGCCGTGATAGGCGCCGCCAACAGCAGCAGCTACCTGGTTGATCCTGCCAGTAGTCATATGCTTGTCTCAAAGATTAAGCCATGCATGTGTAAGTACAAGCCGATTTAAGGCAAAACCGCGAATGGCTCATTAAATCAGCTATGTTTCATTGGATCTGTAAACCCACTTACTTGGATAACTGTGGCAATTCTAGAGCTAATACATGCAATTGGTCTCTGACCGCAAGGGAAGAGCGCTTTTATTAGTTCAAAACTGGTCGGGCCCCGGTCCGTAACCCACCTGTGGTGAATCTGAATAACTTCGGGCTGAGCGCACGGTCTCCGCACCGGCGCCGCTTCTTTCAAGTGTCTGCCTTATCAGCTTTCGATTGTAGGTTATGCGCCTACAATGGCTATAACAGGTAACGGGGAATCAGGGTTCGATTCCGGAGAGGGAGCCTGAGAAACGGCTACCACATCTAAGGAAGGCAGCAGGCACGCAAATTACCCACTCCCGGCACGGGGAGGTAGTGACGAAAAATAACGATGTGAGTCTCATCCGAGGCCTCGCAATCGGAATAGTACACTAAATCCTTTAACAGTATCCATTGGAGGGCAAGTCTGGTGCCAGCAGCCGCGGTAATTCCAGCTCCAATAGCGTATATTAAAGTTGTTGCGGTTAAAAAAGCTCGTAGTTGGATCTCAGTTCCGGACTGATGACCGCCGGTGTTTACTATCCGCTCCGAACAGCCGCCCGCCGGCTCGCACGGATCTCTTTGTCGAGTGTCGAGTGGCGAGTTTACTTTGAAAAAAATTAGAGTGCTCAGAGCAGGCTATTTGAATGCCCGAATGGTGATGCATGGAATAATGGAATAGGACCTCGGTTCTATTTTGTTGGTTTCGGAACCAGAGGTAATGACTAATCGGAACAAGCGGGGCATTCGTATTGCGGCTAGAGGTGAAATTCTTGGACCGTCGCAAGGCGAACTACTGCAACATTGCCAAGGATGTTTTCATTAATCAAGAACGAAAGTTAGAGGTTCGAAGGCGATCAGATACCGCCCTAGTTCTAACCATAAACGATGCCAACTAGCGATCCGCCGGCGTTATTCCCATGACCCGGCGGGCAGCTTCCGAAAAACCAAAGTCTTTGGGTTCGGGGAAATATGGTTACAAAGCTGAAACTTAAAGGAATTGACGGAAGGGCACCACCAGGAGTGGAGCCTGCGGCTAATTGACTCAACACGGGAAACCTCACCAGGCCCAGACACGGAAGGATTGACAGATTGAGAGCTCTTTCTCGATTCGGTGGGTGGTGGTGCATGGCCGTTCTTAGTTGGTGGAGCGATTTGTCTGGTTAATTCCGATAACGAACGAGACTCTGGCCTACTAAGTAGTCGGCGGATCTCCAGAAAATGGTGTCAGTTCGCAACTTCTTCTTAGAGGATAAGCGGCAATTCTAGCCGCACGAGATTGAACAATAACAGGTCTGTGATGCCCTTAGATGTTCTGGCCGCTACTGAAGGATCAACGAGTTTTCCCCTCCGAGGAAGCGGGTAACCCGTTCAAAACCTTTCTTGATAGGGATTGGGCTTGCAATTGTTTCCCATGAACGAGAATTCCCAGTAAGTGCAAGTCATCAGGCTTGCGCTGACTACGTCCCTGCCCTTTGTACACACCGCCCGTCACTACTACCGATTGAATGATTTAGTGAGGCCTTCGGACTGGCGCTCTTGGATTGTCGGCCCCGTTGCCCGCGAGGGTTTTCTGGGGTCGTCGCCTCGAGCTGACGGAAAGATGTCCAAACTTGATCATTTAGAGGAAGTAAAAGTCGTAACAAGGTTTCCGTAGGTGAACCTGCGGAAGGATCATTAACAGAGAGAAAGAGAACGGGGCGCTCTTAAAACTACTACTACTACTCTCCTGATTTGGGCGGTCTC
>NW_024734822.1:0-23199 GCF_018991925.1 Homarus americanus | reverse complement strand
GAGTGTCAGAGGTGTACCTAGGAGTGTCAGAGGTGTACCTGGGAGTGTCAGAGGTGTACCTGGGAATGTCTGGGGTTTACCTGGGAGTGTCTGGGGTGTGCCTGGGAGTATCAGAGAAGTACCTGGGAGTGTCAGAGAAGTACCTGGTAGTGTCTGGGGTGTACCTGGGAGTGACAGAGGAGTACCTGGGAGTGTATGGGGTGTGCCTGTGAGTGTCAGGTGTACCTGGAAGTGTCTGAGGTGTACCTGGGAGTGTCTGAGGTGTACCTGGGAGTGTCTGAGGTGTACCTGGGAGAGTCAGAGAAGAACCAGGGAGTGTGACAGGAGTATGTGGGAGTGTGAGAGGTGTACCTGGGAGTGTCTGAGGTGCACCTGGGAGTGTCTGAGGTGCACCTGGTAGTGTCTGAGGTGCACCTGGGAGTGTCTGAGGTGCACCTGGGAGTGTCTGAGGAGCACCTGGGAGTGTCTGAGGTGCACCTGGGAGTATGTGAGGTGTACCTGGGAGTGTGTGAGGTGTACCTGGGAGTGTCAGGGGTGTACCTGGGAGTGTGTAAGGTGTACCTGGGAGTGTCTGAGGTGTACCTGGGAGAGTCTGAGGTGTACCAGGGAGTGTCAGGGGTGTTCCTGATTTTTTGATTTTGCCGCTTGCAGCGGCTACTTTATTGTGCACCCCACACTCATCCTGTGAGCGGTAGCGCAAAAGGATTACAGAGTAGGGTTTACAAAGGGTCATAATAATTAACCCCGGTTGTCAGGATATTATGGCACCGAAAGTTACACAGTATTTCATTTACATTATTTGTTTAGTTCTATACATAAAGGGTAACTTATTCACAAATGCGTGAGAACAGGCGTGTGAGGCAGTATGTCTGGCCTCACACTTTGTTATTCACATTTACGTGGGAAGTATTCAAGCACATTGCGTATTTGGTTCTGTACATGAGAACTGATATAGTTACTGAGTGCAAAAAAGTGGATACAATCTTAATATGTCGGCTATCTTGCCATTAGAGATGAAGTGTTGTGCCATTTCACACACAGTGTGCTTGGACCTGTCCCTAAAAGGTTCTATCTTCACACAGTCGAGGACGTAGTGTTCAAGTGTGTGGCTATATGTATGGCCACACACTTTACATTTAGTTTTGTTTACATCTGCTTGAGGAACATACTGCCAGAGGTACTTATATCCTAACCTTAATCTAGCGGTTACAACATCTTGTAATCTAGTGATCTTGTTACTTGCTCCATATACATGTTTCACTTGATACATCTCATCATGGTAAACTATGGATCGACTAGTGCCTGTTTGCACTTGTCTACTTGCGTCAAACTCATCAATAAGTTCTTTCCTAATTACAGTTTTAAGGGTTCTTTTGACAGACCCAAATTGTATTCAACGGTGTCTTTGTTAGACGCGAGTTTGGCGAGGGCATCAACTCTGTCATGTTTTATGAGGCCTATGTGAGAGGGGATCCGCAACAGTTTGACCCTGACACCCCGGTCAACAAGGCACGCATATTTGTGTCTGGCTTCAGAGACAAGATCGTGACAACCTGAGTCGAGGGTACCAAGGGCAAGTAGTGAGGATAGAGAGTCAGTGATGATGAGACTGTCAGTAACAGTGGTTTCAATGAATTTAATAGCTGTGAGTATGGCAACTAATTCAGTTTGTAGAGTGGATGCCCAGTTGTTAATTCCAACTCCTTTCTCAATTATATTACCGTCAGGTTGAGTCACAACAATAGCACTTCCAGCCCTCCCACAGGCGGTGTTTAGAGATCCATCAGTGTAGATGGTCTGTGTGATATTATCATCAGTCTGTAGAGTGTGTATGTGTTCAAGAGCTCTCAATTTGGCAGTGTGTTGGAGATAAATGCTTTGTATAATTAATTTTTAGGCGGATACGTCGGTATTGTGATATCGAAGGGAACTGTCCGCCAGGGTGGCAGGAAGCGCTGTTGTGTCTCAACTTTGTACAGGTGGTCTAGTCCAAATATCTTCATATGTGTAGCTGTAGTTTGGATCCATTTAGACTCAGTAGTCCCATGGTTCATACATTCTAGCAATTTTAAGGAAACAATGTTATCAGGATCACCACGCAGAAGCCTCAGGGCTATCATGAGGTTGACTTCAATTATTCTATCTTTGACACTGGGTATACCTAGTTCTTTCCTCATATTAAGTATTTTAGTGCTCATGGGACATCCTAGGATAATTCTGAGAGCTTTATTTTGCATTTTCTCGAGCTTGTCAACGCCTTTCCCGTCACGAATGACCAGGGCTGGTGCGTGGTAATCTATCAGAGATCTTATATAGCCTAGGTACATTGTTTTAACAATTCTAATATTAGCACCATAGTGCGGGCTGTACCCCGCTACACTTCTAAGAGGTCTCAGTCTGTCAGTACATTGGCGGGTCAGCTGTTGCATGGCAGGCAGGGTACAAGGGACGGAAACACCAAGATATTTAAAAGAAGAAACATAGTCAATAGTGTTGTTACCTATCTTGAACTTGGCGGGGCCGCGTTTGCGGTTCCCAGCTTGTTTGTTGAACACCTTAGTTTTGTCAGTGGAGATAATAAGACCGAGGTGTTCACAGGCTGCGTATACATGGTTCAGGGTGGTTTGCATTTCACGATGAGTTTTAGTATGTATAAGAATATCATCAGCATAGCTGATTGAGAGATTGCTGGGGTTGTCTGGTATTAAATTTAATAATGCATTCATAAGAACATTGAACAAAGTGGGGCTAAGTACTCCACCTTGAGGGGTACCAAGTTGCATATCTTTAACTTCACTTTTGTAACCCTGAAACAGTGCAGCAGCCCTTCTGTTGGTTAGGTAACCACTTATCCAGTGTAACAGCCCACCTCCTATATCCATTTTGGCTAGTTCGTACAATATCAGTTGCCTATTGGCAATATCAAATGCAGCTTTTAGGTCAAGAAATGTGGTGTATCTGTGCCTTTCATCACCATGCACAGTTAGGAATGTGGTGATGCAATTATGTACACCTTTACCATGGGTGAAGCCATTTATGTTAGGAGACATGTGTTCTCTGATTCTATATAAGAGTCTGCCAAGAACCATCCTCTCAAAGGTTTTACACAGGCAGCTGGTTAGTGATATGGGACGAAAGGCATCAGGCTGTCCTGGTTTCGGTATTGGTACAACAATACTCCTGGTCCATGATGTGGGTAGTTGGCCCTCGGCATGACTCATATTGTACAATACCAACAATGGATTGCCTGGCACGCGCCTTAGTAGTCTAATGATGTTGTAGGTGACTCCGTCCTCTCCAGGGGAAGTAGACCTACCCCTGGCGAGGGCGGCGTCAAGCTCCCACTCAGTATATGGAACATCACACTCATCGTGCTGTTTGCCCAGCATAAAGCTAATAAGATTACTTCTCTCTACAGACTTCGCATCAAGGAGTCCCCGAGTCCTAGCTGGTAACATGTCATAGCTCGACACATGAGCCCACTTTGTTATTAGCTCATTTGACTTTTGCAGAGGGTTTGGATGGGAGACGTGTCTTCTGTTTTTACCTCTGATTATGTTTATGTCTTTCCAGGCTTTGCTGAGGGATGTGTGTTGGTTCAGGCTGTTGACATATGTCTCCCATGCATTTTGTCTGAGTTCGTTTACACGTTCCCTGACAGCAGCAAGGGAAGCTTGATACAATTGTAACATTTGAGGTGTTCTACATTGTCTGTAACCCTTACCCACCCTCCTGACCCTAGCCCTGAGTTTTTTCAGCTCAGGGTCATTATAGCACTGTTGTTGCCTGTTCCCATTATGCTGACCACGTTTTCTCCTTTTTTTGGTGGAGGCATTGTTGGTGAAGTATACATAAGTCCTATCTATCAGATCGTCATGGAAACTTTGGTAATTGTCAGGCTTGTAGTCCTTGTACCAGTCATGGATGAAGTCTATGAACTGGCTTTCATGTTCTTGCTTGACTGTGATTCTACGTCTGTTGAGTTTACCACCAGTGGGGGTTTCATTGGCTACATGTATACTAGCTTGGATTGGGCTGTGGTCAGACATAAGATCAGTGACAACATCAGAGCTATGAGTTGTGTATGATAGATTAAAGCCAATACATTTGTCTAGACCCCCGCCATAGATGTGTGTTGGTTCATTATTACCTATAATTTGAACATCTTCATATGCGCTGAGAAGTGAGATAAGTCTCCTACCATTGGTGTTAGTGGTGGAGTCACCTAATTTCTTGTGTCTAGTATTCAGGTCACCCATTAGGACAGTGGGCTCAGTGTGTAAAAAGTCTGGGAGATCTGTGTATTGAAGCTGATCTGAGGGAGCATAGGCGTTTAGCACGTTGAGTGTGGAGTTGCCCAGGTGGATAGTGATCCCATGGTACTGAAGGTTGGTAGTCTTTTTGGATACAAGAGGTACATGTGGGAGTGACTTCTTAACATACATCAAACATGTGTGAGTAGAACTAGGATCATAATACACATAATTGGGCAGACTGGGTGGGGGCTTACCATTAGGTGTGAGACACTCCTGCAGACACACAATATCGATGTCCTCAGTCACAACTTTGTGGTGTAGGTCAGGGTATCGTTTTCTAAGGGATGAGATGTTCCAACTCATCACCTTCACTGCTCTGTATCTTTGCCTGGTATTAACACTGGCCATTATGAAATGTATTTGGAATTTTGTCTGGTATTAACACTGGCCATTATGAAATGTATTTGGAAAGAAGCAAAAGGCACTGTATGATACTGTTCTTTTCTGCGCTGCCTGTCCCTTCGGCAGGCAGTAGGCCAGTTAACCTTTTGGAAACATTTCTGGAGCACGTACGGCTCAACAATTGTTGTATTTCATTGGCAGACAACAACACACTTTGGTTACACTCGACATCACCACCATTTTCTGTTTGTGCTTGTTCATCTTCACTGACCATGTCCACAGAGGCATCAGTAGAACTGTTACCAGTATCACTATTTTCCTCTGCGTGGACACTAGTTCCTGGTGGGTCTTGAGTTTCCACATCTGGTGCTGACATCTGAATGTCTTCAGTTTGACTGTAATTTTTCCGAAGTTGCTGCACTGTGTTGGTGGTGTTTTTTCCTTTAGTGTATCACAGAGGCTCCCAAACATTTCAGTTAGAGCTGTAAACTGAGCTTTGAGTTCTTTAATTTCATTTTTCAAATCATTGATCTCTTCACATTGTGCAGGGAGTGTGTTGGCAGCTACCTGTTGTGTCGGTACGTCTGTGTTGCCCCATGCTGATCTTTCGATGACTGCTGGTGATGATCCTGGAGCTTTGGTGGGGAGGGCAGGCCAGGGGTTGGCCGTAGGGAGTACCCTAGCAGCATTAGTGTTTCTTGAGACCTGCCTGGGTGGCGGGTCTGGGCGCTGAAGGGGTGTAGGAGCTCTAGAACAGTTAGGGTGCCATACAGGAACTCCAACTGTTTTGCAGTTAATACACTTCTGTTGGATGACACCCCTTGAGCAACTGTATCTCTGCAAACCTGTGTTGCATGTTGCCTTGAGCAGAGACCACACCACGGCTTAGTCGAGGGGCATAACCGGGCCACATGGCCCCAGTGCTGACAGTTGTAACACCTCCGGTTAGGGGGCTGATAGAGTGTTACCTTCAGAGTCCGATAGGCACCACGGACTCGAATGGTCTTGGGTGGGTCTTCCGAGCCAACCCAGTCTGCAATGACCGCATTCTTGCCCCTGAGTCGCTTCGTCCTTCTGATGTAGGGATGGGCTTCTAGTAGTGTAGGGGTCTGGTACTGGTCGAGCCCTATGATTATTATGGTTTTCTTGCTCGGTGGTTGGGATGATTGTTCCATGGTTATTCCCCTTATGCTATTGGTGAGGAGATCCTGTATGACTGCTGGGTCGTTTCTAATCAGAACATGATCTTGTGTACCGACTCTGAACTGAAACTCAGCCTCAGGATATTTGTCTTCCGCATCGTTCAGCCAGAGATACTTGTCTTCAGGTGATGTACCTTCAGGGAAGTATAATCTTACTCTCATGGGGGTTTGTGGTTGTAGTTGATTGTCTCTAAGTCTTTCTGCCTTTTCGGCCTTCCGCTTGTTCCTGGACTGAACTAGTTGAAAGCCATCTTCTCCGTTGGTGTCAAGGTCAACACCACAGTCGCCTGGCTCACTCAGTGCATCAGGAGAGTTAAAGCGAGCAGCTGGGTCTCCAGTCAACTCAGACATGGTGGAGTTACAGGGCTCGACTTATATGCCTACGTCCGAGGGCCGAGGACTGCTTGGCACTCCTAGGAAGTCAGCGGTGGTTGGGAGGCGTAACCCTCTTAGAGGACAAAGGAGATTGGCATCTACTGTACCGCGTATTAGCGGTGTGAGGGGAGGCCATGAGCGGGCCTCCCGCGGAGGGAGTGTGGTGTCGGGGGGACTAAGGTAACAGGAGTTTTCTCAGTTTATAAACACTTTTATTACACTACACTTGTTCTTAATAGCATGTCTGTTTTTCTGGTTAGATACAGTATCAAAGTCAATTTTAGTTTCAAAAGAACTAACCAGCTTGGCACACTATGAGGACGGGGGTTTATGTAAACAAACCCTCACCACATGGCTGAGCGTGACCACAAGGGTATAGGCCTTGCCTCGCGGGCACCTACACCTACACACGACACAGTGCTCAACACACGGTAGTTCACTTGTTATACAGGCAACATATTTGCAGTTGTTGACCTATCCCCACCCTACTGGGTGGTGTTGTGTTATTTCGAAGTCAAGTGTGAAGCCGACCCACTGTTGTTCTCAGGGTGGACTGATTAGCACCTCCTTGTCAGGAGATGGCGGTCAGTACCCAGCGGTGCTTATCTCACTGGCGGGTCACGGCTCTCACTGGTACTGTCTAGTACTGAATTCACTGGCTTAAACACTGTTCTTAACTGTTCAACACTGGTTCCACTTCTTTCCGAAACGAAATGTCACTTTTGATTATGTTGATATCCCGGTGGTGAGGATGGGTCGGGGAGAGGGACTTGGGGAATGGGCCGAACATTGGCCAAGGGTGAGAGCTGCTCAGCAGGAGCAGTGCCTAAATAGGTCTTGACCCTACGGTGGTCAGGTCATCACTGGGGTGTTCCCAGTGTCAGGGGCACCTGGGAGTCTCAGGGTGTACCTGGGAGTGCTGTGAAAATTTGGGAGGTTGCATACCTGGGAGTGTTCGAGGGGGGCCTGGCAGTGTCAGGAGGTGTACCTGGGAATGCTCACTGGTGTGCCTGGGAGTGCCTTGGGAGTTGTAACTGGGAGTGTCTGAGGTGTACCTGGGAGTGTCAGATGTACCAGGGAAAGTGCCTGGGGAGGTGCACCTGGGAGTGTCAGAGGTGCACCTGGGAGTGTCTGAGGCACCTGGGAGGTTTTGAGGCACCTGGAGTGTCAGTGGTGTACCTGGGAGTGCTGGGCTATTCTGGGAGTGTCTGAGGTGTACCTGGCAGTGTCAGTGGTGTACCTGGGAGTGTCAGAGGTGTGCCTGGGAGTGTCAGGGGTGCACCTGGGAGTGTCAGTGGTGTACCTGGGAGTGTCAGTTGTATACCTGGGAGTGTCTGAGGTGTACCTGGCAGTGTCAGTGGTGTACCTGGGAGTGTTTGAGGTGCACCTGGAAGTATCTGAGGTGCACCTGGGAGTGTCTGAGGTGTACCTGGGAGTGTCTGAGGGCCTGGGAGTGTTCATAGTACCTGGGAGGTCAGGGGAGGTGTACCTGGGAGGCCAGAGGTGTACCTGGGAGCGTCAGAGGTACCTGGGAGTGTCTGGGGTTTACCTGGGAGTGTCTGGGGTATACCTGGGAGTATCAGATAAGTACCTGGGAGTGTCAGAGAAGTACCTGGTAGTGTCTGGGGTGTACCTGGGAGTGACAGAGGAGTACCTGGGAGTGTATGGGGTGTGCCTGGGAGTGTCAGGTGTACCTGGAAGTGGCTGAGGTGTACCTGGGAGTGTCTGAGGTGTACCTGGGAGTGTCTGAGGTGTACCTGGGAGAGTCAGAGAAGAACCAGGGAGTGTGACAGGAGTATGTGGGAGTGTGAGAGGTGTACCTGGGAGTGTCTGAGGTGCACCTGGGAGTGTCTGAGGTGCACCTGGTAGTGTCTGAGGTGCACCTGGGAGTGTCTGAGGTGCACCTGGGAGTGTCTGAGGAGCACCAGGGAGTGTCTGAGGTGCACCTGGGAGTATGTGAGGTGTACCTGGGAGTGTGTGAGGTGTACCTGGGAGTGTCAGGGGGTGGTGCCCTGGGAGTGTGTGAGGTGTACCTGGGAATGTCTGAGGTGTACCTGGGAGAGTCTGAGGTGTACCTGGGAGTGTCAGGGGTGTTCCTGGTAGTGTCAGGGGTGTACCTGGGAATGTCAGGGGTGTACCTGGGAGTGTCAGTGGTGTAGCTGGGAGTGTCAGCTGTATACCTGGCAGTGTCTGAGGTGTACCTGGCAGTGTCAGAGGTGTACCTGGGAATGTCAGTGGTGTACCTGGGAGTGTCAGAGTTGTACCTGAGAGTGTCAGAGGTACACCTGGGAGTGTCAGAGGTGTTCCTGGGAGTGTCAGAGGTGCACCTGGGAGTGTCAGTGGTGCACCTGGGAGTGTCTGAGGTGCACCTGGGAGTGTTTGAGGTGCACCTGGGAGTGTCAGTGGTGTACCTGGGAGTGTCAGTTGTATACCTGGGAGTGTCTGAGGTGTACCTGGCAGTGTCAGTGGTGTACTTGGGAGTGTCAGAGGTGTGCCTGGGAGTGTCAGAGGTGCACCTGGGAGTGTCAGTGGGTGTGCCTGGAAGTGTCAGAGGTGCACCTGGGAGTGTCAGTGGTGTACCTGGGAGTGTCAGTTGCATACCTGGGAGTGTTCAGGTGTACCTGGCAGTGTCAGTCGTGTACCTGGGAGTGTCTGAGGTGCACCTGGGAGTGTCTGAGGTGCACCTGGGAGTGTCTGAGGTGTACCTGGGAGTGTTTGAGGTGTACCTGAGAGTGTCGGAGGTGTACCTGGAAGTGTCGGAGGTGTACCTAGGAGTGTCTGAGGTGTACATGGGAGTGTCTGAGGTGTACCTGGGAGTGTCTGAGGTGTACCTGGGAGTGTTAGAGGAGTACCAGAGAGTGTCCTAGGTGTACCTGGGAGTGTCAGAGGTGTAACTGTGAGTGTCAGAGGTGTACCTGTGAGTGTCTGAGATGTTCCTGGGAGTGTTTGAGGTGTACCTAGTGTGTTAGCGGAGTGCCAGGGAGTGTCAGTGGAGTACCTGGGAGTGTCAGAGGTGTACCTGGGAGAGTGAGAGGTGTACCTGGGAGTATAGGAAGTGTACCTGTCAGTGTCTGAGGTGTATCTGGGAGTGTCAGCGGTGTACCTGGGTGTGTCAGAGGAGTACCTAGGAGTGTCAGAGTTGTACCTGAGAGTGTCAGAGGTGTACCTGGGAGTGTCAGAGGTGTTCCTGGGAGTGTCAGAGGTGCACCTGGGAGTGTCAGTGGTGCACCTGGGAGTGTCTGAGGTGCACTTGGGAGTGTTTGAGGTGCACCTGGGAGTGTCAGTGGTGTACCTGGGAGTGTCAGTTGTATACCTGGGAGTGTCTGAGGTGTACCTGGCATTGTCAGTGGTGTACCTGGGAGTGTCAGAGGTGTGTACCTGGGAGTGTCAGTGGTGTAACTGGGAGTGTCAGTGGTGTACCTGGGAGTGCCAGAGGTGCACCTGGGAGTGCC
Source organism: Homarus americanus (assembly GCF_018991925.1). Taxonomy (NCBI): domain Eukaryota; kingdom Metazoa; phylum Arthropoda; class Malacostraca; order Decapoda; family Nephropidae; genus Homarus; species Homarus americanus. Next base: position 13,512 of record NW_024734822.1, on the reverse strand, counting down.
AGAGTTGTACCTGGGAGTGTCAGCTGTATACCTGGGAGTGTCTGAGGTGTACCTGGCAGTGTCAGAGGTGTTCCTGGGAGTGTCAGTGGTGTAACTGGGAGTGTCAGTGGTGTACCTGGGAGTGTCTGAGGTGCACCTGGGAGTGTCTTAGGTGTTCCTGGGAGTGTCAGAGGTGTACCTGCGAGTGTGAGATGTGTACCTGGGAGTCTCAGAGGTGTACCTGAAGTGTCGGAGGTACCTAGGAGTGTCTGAGGTGCAGCTGGCGGGAGTGTCTGATGTAATGAGACAGAATTAACAGAGAAGAGGAAGATATATATATATAGGAGAGAGTATAGAGTATAGGAATGTAAAGATAGGAAACTTGGTAGCGTGGCCTGGATGTTATTTGCACAGCGTCACTACGCTTATCTTATCTCGTATGTCAATACACATATATCACTTCTTAAAGGGACAACTTGTTAAACACCTCTTGATACAACTATTTATTAATTCACTCAATGACATGGACACATTAATATCACTATTATATCGGGGTACTAACACATCATGCTTTACGTTACTTGACACTGACTCTCGGACACACCTGAATGAATACACTTCCCACAGTAGGTAACTCACCCTAGGACGTTCTGACAAGACTCACGTGTACCCTGACGTAGGCCCAGTGAATGCTTGGCTGGGCTGCCTCCATCACAGGGAGAGTCTGCTTAGCTGACGATGCCGTGGTCTAGTCGGGAGGTCTCCCTCCCGACCTGGGGAGGGGACGTGCGTGACTCTGCTTAGTGAACCGAGTGACGACCCGAACGGGAGAGAGATGACAGCAACCAGAATGAGAATCGTAATGGAATCCCGAATGGAATGGTAATGCCCGTGGACGAGACTGTAGGGCCTTTATATGGGGTCGGCCCAGCCGGCTTCTGACCTCTACCAATTAACACTAAACTGGTTTGATCTGGATAATTGTGTGCAGGTGTGGTCCTGGCCAGGTGTCTTGGCTAGGTGCGGTTGTAGGTCACCGGCTCACGTCATTAGCGGGCCAGGTCAAGTCCCTAGGGTCGACCTGAGGTGTGTCAACCTGGAATGCGGTGGTACCACGAGGTCTGTGGTGTACTTGCTGTTATATGTGACATAATTCTGGGCTGTAAGGTTTGGTCTGACAATCACTCATTACACCTCCCGCCAAGACCAAAGCTTCATCACAGAGACTGATGCCACATATAGACAGCAACATTACGTGTGGTATCAAAGATAATCCCTGGGGCGCTAACATAGTCTCACATTCACAAACAACAATCTCATAGGTGTATGTTTTTCTACTGGCGCTAGTTTGATCTGACAAAGCTCACTATACCTCCCGCCAAGATCAAAGCTTCTATGCCAGGAGAAAAAGAAAACATAGCAAGTGAACATAGAATGAAAAAATCCTTCACATGTAGCATAGTGTCCGAGGCAACCTTGCAAATCACATTCTACAAACAATAGCAGGTGTTACATTTCCTTATCAGCCCATGTCAAAATAATAATTCATCTCAGTCAGTAATATAGCTACAACATCGTGTTTCATAGTCCAAGACATTGATCAAATGAACTCATAGAAAAAAGTGAGACTAAAAAAAGACATTCTTTGTAGTAAACATCAACAAAATCAGAGAAAATACTTCAAAATACACAAAAAATGTTCCTACTTCACATATTAGGGTATTGATATCTTTTTATTATACATCAACAACATCAGTACATTAGTTGGGTCCGGCATAGCTCACGTCTTCCATCCAGCTGGTATCTGAAAAATAGGGGATGGCGGCAGCTCAGCAGCTGTAGTCGGTTGGTCCTTCATCATCGGCTTTCTTGTGATGTCAGGACAGCACATCTTCTGTCTTCTTTCTTCACATACCGCACCTTGTAGGTCGTTTCTCCACACCTTCTGACTTCTTCTCACTTCCTCCTGGTTTCTATACTCTTCCAGACGAGTTTTCTGTCCCATCTGCGTTCTTCCTCTATACATCTTCATTTTCATATTCCAGATGAATTTTTCTGCTCCATCTGAGTTTCTTTATACATCTTCGTTTTCCGTCATATTCCAGATGAATTTTTCTGCTTCATCTGCATTTCTTCTCTGCAACATCATCATTTTCAACATATTCCAGACGATTTTCTGTTCATCTGCCGACGGCCCTCTCCGGCCGGGATGAAAGCCGGTCCACCGTTTGGGCTGTCGTCTCCTTAGATGACTGTAAGGCAGGTTCCGCGGACCAGGGCTCGCCCTCCGTACGTGAGTGTCGGCGAGACCAAAGACCGTCCTGTCTTACACCTTCCACAGTGGTGAATCCCTCCCTGGCTGGGCTCACCAGGGTTCGTTGTGTGGCGATCCATTCCACACTCCTTACTTCCTAAAGTAGAAAAATATAAAATCTTCTTAATCCTATACCAAGGGAGGACTTGAAAGAAGTGACGTGGTGTGTGGTGGGTTTCGTGCTGCCTTCATCAAGCTGCATTCATCACGCTGCTTTCATCATGCTGGTTCTTCTCTGCTCGTATGTACTGTGGTTGACGTCCGGCTGGCCATGGGTGGTACTGTGTGTGACATTTGACAGAGAAACAATCCTAAAGGGGTGATGGATTAGTTGGAAGTGCATTCGCAAAAAAAAAGTTTACTTTATATGTTAGGTCAATGTTTGGCAACTATCATTTCCGTCACGACAATGTTCTCATCAGGCTGGGTCGGGGAGTGAAGCTCTGCGCACTACACTGAATATCATTTATCACTGCGCGTCAAAGAGTACATCACAAATCATAATAGCATAAAAATACACTGAGTGAAGCTCTGCATTCATCGCAATATTACTTTATATTAACCATCATCATCAACACAGCTCACGGGACAAAAGACGGGGAATCAGTGTGGTCAAGCGAGGCGGGGCAGGTCAGAAGGACGTGAGGTCACCCGAGCGGGGTGGGGCGAGGCAGGGCGGCGCGGGGCGAGGCGAGGCTGGCCAGGCCCAGCCAGGCTGGTGCGTTGCGGGTGAGGTGGGGAGGAGCCGAGGCGTGGTTGATCGGGCCAAACCGAGGCTTCGCGGGGCGGGGAGGGGCACGGAACGGAGGGGCAGGGCGGGGCAGGGATGGGAGGAAGGGTAAGGAGGGTGAGGTAAGGATTAGGACAGGGAGGAGGATGTAGGTTAAAAGACATGTTAAGTTATAACAGTTAGTACAGACACCGCTTTCATCACTGAAACACAATGGCTACATTTAACACTGACCAACAATCAAACTGTACTTGGGCTACTGAGAATGCCACAGATAGCGGGTGACACTGAGAAATTACGTTAAGCACTGAACATATTTCTATCAAAAATTCGCACATACCACGACGAGAGACATTAACTTGAGCTGTAACGGTGACACACTAGGACACTTTTCACACGCTACTACGCAGGAACTTCTTATCACGCACTTTTGAACTAACGAGCCAGGTGTTATGGCTAACGGGGGAGGGCATGGGTTTACGTTAAGTACACTGTTACCAATAACAAGGGACGCGGGGGGGGCGTGGGTTAACGTCATAGTTCGCTGCCACCAATGTAATGAGACACAATAAACAGAGAGAGAAGAGGAAGAATATATATAGGAATAGAGAGTAGGCAGTATAGGAATGTAGAGGAAGACAATACAAATAGGTAGTATAGAGTAGAAGAGATGTAAAGATAGGAAACTTGGTAGCGTGGCCTGGATGTTATTTGCACAGCGTCACTACGCTTATCTTATCTCGTATGTCAATACACATATATCACTTCGTAAAGGGACAACTTGTTAAACACCTCTTGATACAACTATTTATTAATTCACTCAATGACATGGACACATTAATATCACTATTATATCGGGGTACTAACACATTATGCTTTACGTTACTTGACACTGACTCTCGGACACACCTGAATGAATACACTTCCCACAGTAGGTAACTCACCCTAGGACGTTCTGACAAGACTCACGTGTACCCTGACGTAGGCCCAGTGAGTGCTGGCTGGGCTACCTCCTATGGGAAAGTCTGCTTAGCTGGCGACGCCGTGGTCCGGTCGGGAGGTCTCCCTCCCGACCTGGGGAGGGGACGTGCGTGACTCTGCTTAGTGAACCGAGTGACGACCCGAACGGGAGAGAGATGACAGCAACCAGAATGATAATGATAATGGAATATAATGCCCGTGGACGGGACTGTAGGGCCTTTATATGGGGTCGGCCCAGCCGGCTTCTGACCTCTAACAATTAACACTAAACTGGTTTGATCTGGATAATTGTGTGCAGGTGTGGTCCTGGCCAGGTGTCTTGGCTAGGTGCGGTTGTAGGTCACCGGCTCACGTCATTAGCGGGCCAGGTCAAGTCCCTAGGGTCGACCTGAGGTGTGTCAACCTGGAATGCGGTGGTACCACGAGGTCTGTGGTGTACTTGCTGTTATATGTGACATAATTCTGGGCTGTAAGGTTTGGTCTGACAATCACTCATTACACTGAGGTGTACCTGGGAGTGTCTGAGGTGTACCTGGGAGTGTCTGAGGTGTACCTGGGAGTGTTAGAGGAGTACCAAGGAGTGTCAGAGGTGTACCTGGGAGTGTCAGAGGTGTAACTGTGAGTGTCAGAGGTGTACCTGTGAGTGTCTGAGGTGTTCTTGGGAGTGTCTGAGGTGTACCTAGTGTGTTAGCGGAGTGCCAGGGAGTGTCAGTGGAGTACCTGGGAGTGTCAGAGGTGTACCTGGGGAGTGTGAGAGGTGTACCTGGGAGTATAGGAAGTGTACCTGTCAGTGTCTGGGGTGTATCTCTGGGAGTGTCAGCGGTATCTGGGTGTGTCAGAGGTGCACCTGGGAGTGTCAGAGGTGCACCTGGGAGTGTCTGAGGTGCACCTGGGAGTGTTTGAGGTGCTCCTGGGAGTGTCTGAGGTGTTCCTGGGAGTGTCTGAGGTGTACCTGAGAGTGTTAGAAGTGTACCTGGGAGTGTCTGGGGTGTACCTGGGAGTGGCAGGGGTGTACCTGGGAGGCCAAGAGGTGTACCTGGGAGGCCAGAGGATACCTGGGAGCATCAGGTGTGTACCTGAGAGTGTCAGAGGTATACCTGGGAGGTTGGGGTGTACCTGGGAGTGTCTGGGGCGTACCTGGGAGCAGTCAGGGTGTACCTGGAGGCCGAGGCACCTGGGAGGTCTGAGGCACCTGGGAGGTCAGGGGTGTACCTGGGAGTGTCTGAGCAGGCCTGGGAGTGTCAGAGTTGTACCTGGGAGCATCAGGACAGGCCTGGGAGCACAGAGGTGCACCTGGGAGTGCCAGAGGCACCTGGGAGTGTCAGAGGTGCACCTGGGAGTGTCAGTGGTGTACCTGGGAGTGTCAGTTGTATACTTGGGAGTGTCTGAGGTGTACCTGGCAGTGCCAGAGGTGTACGTGGGAGTGTCAAAGGTGTACCTGGGAGTGTCGGAGGTGCACCTGGGAGTGTCTGAGGTGAACCTGGGAGTGTCTGAGGTGTACCTGGGTGTGTCTGACGTGCACTTGGGAGTGTCAGAGGTGTACCTGAGAGTGTCAGTGGTGTACCTGAGAGTGTCGGAGGTGTACCTGGAAGTGTCAGAGGTGTACCTAGGAGTGTCTGAGGTGTACCTGGGAGTGTCTGAGGTGTACCTGGGAGTGTCTGAGGTGTACCTTGGCGTGTCAGAGGAGTACCAGGGAGTGTCAGAGGTGCACCTAAGAGTGTCAGAGGTGTACCTGTGAGTGTCAGATGTCTACCTGTGAGTGTCTGAGGTGTTCCTGGGAGTCTCAGAGGTGTACCAGGGAGTGTGAGCGGTGTACCTGGGAGTATCGGAAGTGTACCTGTCAGAGTCTGAGGTGTATCTGGGAGTGTCAGCGGTGTACCTGGGTGTGTCAGAGGAGTACCTGGGAATGTCAGAAGAGTACCTGGGAGTGTCTAAGGTGTACCTGGGAGTGTCTGAGGTGTACCTGGGAGTGTCAGGGGTGCACCTGGGAGTGTCAGAGGTGCACCTGGGAGTGTCTGAGGTGCACCTGGGAGTGTTTGAGGCACCTGGGAGTGTCAGTAGGGCACCTGGAGTGTCAGAGGTGCCTGGGAGTGTCAGAGGTGGCACCCAGAGTGTCAGGTGGTGTACCTGGGAGCAAGGCCAGGCCTGGGAGGTCTGACCTGGCAGTGTCATTGGTGTACCTGGGAGTGTCTGAGGTGCACCTGGGAGTGTCTGAGGTGCACCTGGGAGTGTCTGAGGTGTACCTGGCAGTGTCAGAGGTGTACCTGGGAATGTCAGTGGTGTACCTGGGATTGTCAGAGGTGTACCTGGGAGTGTCAGGGGTGCACAAGGGAGTGTCAGAGGTGCACCTGGGAGTGTCTGAGGTGCACCTGGGAGTGTTTGAGGTGCACCTGGGAGTGTCAGAGGTGCACCTGGGAGTGTCTGAGGTGCACCTGGGAGTGTTTGAGGTGCACCTGGGAGTGTCTGAGGTGTTCCTGAGAGTGTCTGAGGTGTGTTTGAAGTGTACCTGGGAATGTCTGGGGTGTACCTGGGAGTGTCAGGGGTGTACCTGTGTAAAGGCCTGGGACTTAGGGATAGAAATCCCTTACCAGGCTAATCAGGATCTTAATATAGGAAAGTCAAGGACCATGGTTTTCCGAGGAATAACAAACAACCGTTAGAGATTGGCATCTCTTTACTATAAAAATATAACAAAACTCTGACACCACTCGACAATCATCAAATAATTACGGGAGTCAACAATTAATGGAAGCAACAATAAAATGAATCAAACAAATAATGGGATCGAACAATAAAAGGGAGTCAGCAATTAATGGAATCAAACAATTAAATGGAGTCAACAATTGATAGAATCGAACAATAAAGGGGAGTCAGCAATTAATGGAATCAAACAATGAACAAATATTTCCTACGGCAGTGGCCCTGGGGGAAGGTTCTGGAACGCGGTGATGCACACTCAGGGCAGGGAAGCGTCCATTCACTCCACACTCAGCAACGTCTTGAAAAGGCAGGAGAACACCGGGGCACCGACGGAAGGTGATGAACTGATGGTCGTGGTATGCGGTAGTGGTAGATGACCAGAGAGTTGGCAGTTGATAGGTGAAGGTCTGGGAACACAGCCCACGAGTCCAGGACCTATGATGAGATCACAGCCAGAATTTTGACGGACAGCAGGGTAGCTAGATACTGACGGTATGGCGGCTGGGATGAATCTGCTCGTGGCGGAGATAGTCGCTGCCGTTATCACCTCCGTCCAACCACCCCAAGTGTCGTCTGCACCAGCAAACGAGCGAGTTAGCAGCGGTAACTAGCCGGAGGATCGTTTCTGCCCTTACACTGCTCCCCCAACAAAAATCTACTGTAAGGTAGATTAAACTTAAGATTAGTACACAAAGCATAATCATCTTACAACAAATGCTTAAATACACATTGCACAATAAAGAAGGATCATAGAAAAGAATAGGTGGTAACTTGATGTCCAAAACGTAAGGCCGTATCAAGGAACTGCACGTGGGGTCCACTTCAGTCCAAGTTTAAGTTTGGGCTTATTTCCTGTCGTGGAGGATTCTTCTATCTCGTCAGGTGTTGGCAGCAACTGGCAACCGAGATCAACAGACTCTGGCGTCCGAACTTCACAGGAACTCTTGCAGGGTAGTGCCTCGACTAACTCCAGCTTGGTGACGTCGTCAAGGACACGAGCAATGTGGGTCCTGCAATTATATTGCTTTAACAAATTAGCTTGATGTAATTTAGGCTTCTTAGAGGAAGGAGGTGAGAATCGTCCAACAAAATCTATGGCTACCCGAGAAGATGGTTCTGCAACGACGGGTAAGGGTTCAAGTGGAACAGGACGGACTCTACCCTTGGCGGACATACGTGGACACTGATCACAATTCCTACAAAAAGCTCTAATATCCGCTCCCATACCTGGCCAGTAAAACTGATCAGCAACCTTCCTATAAGTTTTCCTACGAGAACAGTGACTTACAAGAGAGCTCTTGTGAGCTACAGAGAGAATGTTACTACGACAAACAGCAGGGACAACAAGTAAAAACCGACCTACTTTAGCTGGTCGCTTGGATGAAACACAAGACCTGTGTAACACCCCATTAATAGAAACAAACTTATAAACCGACCCATCTCTCACCTGATCCTCCTCCCCGGAAGTCACCTTCTCCCTTACCCGCTTAAGAGTGGCACACGAGTCTTGAAGCTTGGCGAACTCCTTGGGCGTCACAGTCAGTGGCAACAAATTCGGCAGAATCAGGGGATGCGGTCGTTTCACCTTCGCCGTCCGTGGCCCTACAGCTTGGACCTTGGCGGCAGGCGTGGCGGCGTGAGAGGGAGGCGAGGCGACCTCGGCAGGTGGCGAGTCGTCATCCTCAGCAGGTGGCGTGGGGACTGGTGCTGGTGGCGAGGAGACTAGTGCTGGTGGCGAGGAGAGTTTTAACGTTTCCGGGTCGTTAGGGTCACGAACACCGGGAACATTACCAATGAGGGCACTTGCACATTTAATGGGAGCTCTTACCACATTAGTCCAACCAGTGAAATAGGGGCAACGCAGGTAGCACCTAACAACAGGGAACTGGTCAACACGACCTAAATAATCGGCGACACTAACCTTCGGGCAGCTGGAGATGTCAGCGTCAGGCAGGGCTTCTTCAGAGACAATAATGCACGAGCAACCAGTGTCCCTGATGAAAGTAGATGCCCTAGACCCATTGATTGTTCCACTGACACAATAACGGGGGCAGCTCTTGTCCACCAAACAGAATCCGACCTTGTTGCTGGGTTGATGAGTGTCAGCAGTCTTGAAGGCGAGGGGATTCCTGGGACAGCGAGAACGAATGTGCCCTTCTTCTCCGCAGCTGTGACACCGCACGGCTGGTGAACTACTCTTGTGTACTCCTGGGGATGGTTCCTCGGAGGACGGAGGCTTCGCAATCTTCACTACAGGAGGGGAAGACTTGGGGTAGGCGTTGCGAGCAGACGCCCAGTTGTCGGCAAGATGCACAGCTTCTCCAAGCGTCGCTGGCTGGTGTTCTTTGATGAAAATTCTCAAGTCTGGAGGTAGAGAAGACAAAAACTGATCTAATATCATGAAGTTAGAGAGAGACTCAAAGGTTTCTTCAACCCCTGATGTCTCCAGCCATTGTTGAAATAAACGACCCAGGTGAATCGAAAACTGCTGGTACGTTTCTCCCTCTCTAATCTTCGTTCTGCGAAAATCAGCACGATAACCGTCAGAAGTCTTGCAAAATCCTCGCAAGAGAGCTTGCTTCAACAAGAGGTAATCTCGGGTGATGTCGGCAGACAGGGACGTGTAAATTTCTACCGGCTTACCACTCAGTAGGCTACCCAACCTTACAGCATAGCTATCTGGGGCTACACCAAGCAGCTCAGCTACCCGCTCAAACCTAACAAGGTAGGAGGCGATGTCTTCTCCTTCACGGTACACAGGCAAGCTGGGTTTTACCACATTGTCCTGTATATGGCCAGAGGATGCTGGTCTACTTGAAGCATTAATCCTAGCCAGTTCTAGGTCCTTTTCTGCCTGCAACTTAGCTAATTCGAACTCTGGCGTTCCTCCAACGTTCCTCCAACTCTCTCTCTCTCTGGCGTTCCTCTCTCTCTTTCTCTTTCTGACGTTCCTCTCTCTCTTTCTGACGTGCCTCTCTCTCTCTCTGACGTTCCTCTCTCTCGGCATTCTGTTGGGTGACCACATACTGACCAATGTCATTACCTGTCAGACCCAGGGCCACCGCTTGATCTTTCCACACCTCAAAAGCAGACATAATGATCCGAAAGGCCAAGAACAAAGGAAAAAACAAACAACTTACCCCGCAAATAGCCAAAGGTAACTCACCTAGTGGCTCAATCAAACCAGTAAATGATTTGATCCGACTGGAGGGAACCTCGTTCCGCACCCAGCCCAGCTGAATCACCTCAGGGTAACGAAACCGCACCAGGTGAAACAACAACATATATGCTATGACAGCATCCACAGTGCACCCCAACCAACACTAATTAACTTCCCCACGTACAAGGGAGAGCAACAAAATTAGCACACAGAAGGAAGGGAAAACCACTGAACAACACTTGCTTCCGGGCCACAGACAGCAAGGTGGCGCGCTCACGGCGACTTACAACAACACCGGAACGAATGTTAAACCTCAGAAACCAAAGGTCAGGGACAATCCTGGCAAGGTCGCCACTTGTAAAGGCCTGGGACTTAGGGATAGAAATCCCTTACCAGGCTAATCAGGATCTTAATATAGGAAAGTCAAGGACCATGGTTTTCCGAGGAATAACAAACAACCGTTAGAGATTGGCATCTCTTTACTATAAAAATATAACACAAAACTCTGACACCACTCAACAATCATCAAATAATTACGGGAGTCAACAATTAATGGAAGCAACAATAAAAGGAATCAAACAAATAATGGGAGTCAACAATTAATGGATTCAAACAATTAAATGGAGTCAACAATTGATAGAATCGAACAATAAAGGGGAGTCAGCAATTAATGGAATCAAACAATGAACAAATATTTCCTACGGCAGTGGCCCTGGGGGAAGGTTCTGGAACGCGGTGATGCACACTCAGGGCAGGGAAGCGTCCATTCACTCCACACTCAGCAACGTCTTGAAAAGGCAGGAGAACACCGGGGCACCGACGGAAGGTGATGAACTGATGGTCGTGGTATGCGGTAGTGGTAGATGACCAGAGAGTTGGCAGTTGATAGGTGAAGGTCTGGGAACACAGCCCACGAGTCCAGGACCTATGATGAGATCACAGCCAGAATTTTGACGGACAGCAGGGTAGCTAGATACTGACGGTATGGCGGCTGGGATGAATCTGCTCGTGGCGGAGATAGTCGCTGCCGTTATCACCTCCGTCCAACCACCCCAAGTGTCGTCTGCACCAGCAAACGAGCGAGTTAGCAGCGGTAACTAGCCGGAGGATCGTTTCTGCCCTTACAACCTGGGAGTGCCAGAGGTGTACCTGGGAGTGTCAGAGGTATACCTGGGAGTATCAGGGGTGTACCTGAGAGTATCAGAGGTATACCTGGGAGTGTCAGGTGTACCTGGGAGTGTCTGGGGTGTACATGGGAGTGTCAGGGGTATACCTGGGAGTGTCAGAGGTGTACCTGGGAGTGTCTGAGGTGCACCTGGGAGTGTCAGGGGTGTACCTGGGAGTGTCTGAGTTGTACCTGGGAGTGTCAGAGTTGTACCTGGGAGTGTCAGAGGTGCACCTGGGAGTGTCAGAGGTGCACCTGGGAGTGTCAGAGGTGCACCTGGGAGTGTCATTGGTGTACCTGGGAGTGTCAGTTGTATACTTGGGAGTGTCTGAGGTGTACCTGGCAGTGTCAGAGGTGTACGTGGGAGTGTCAGTGGTGTACCTGGGAGTGTCTGAGGAGCACCTGGGAGTGTCTGAGGTGCACCTGGGAGTGTCTGAGGTGCACCTGGGAGTGTCTGAGGTGTACCTGGGAGTGTCTGAGGTGTACCTGGGAGTGTCTGAGGTGTACCTGGGAGTGTCTGAGGTGCACCTGGGAGTGTTTGAGGTGCACCTGGGAGTGTCTGAGGTGTTCCTGGGATTGTCTGAGGTGTACCTGAGAGTGTCAGAGGTGTACCTGAGAGTGTCGGAGGTGTAAGTGGAAGTGTCAGAGGTGTACCTGGGAGTGTCAGAGGTGTACTTGGGAGTGTCTGAGGTGTACCTGGGAGTGTCTGAGGTGTACTTGGGAGTGTCTGAGGCGTACCTGCGAGTGTCTGAGGTGTACCTGGGAGTGTCTTAGGTGTACCTGGGAGTGTCAGAGGAGTACCAGGGAGTGTCAGAGGTGTACCTGGGAGTGTCAGAGGTGTACCTGTGAGTGTCAGAGGTGTACCTGTGAGTGCCTGTGGTGTTCCTGGGAGTGTCAGAGGTGTACCTGGGAGTGTGAGAGGTGTTCCTGGGAGTATAGGAAGTGTACCTGTCAGTGTCTGAGGTGTATCTGGGAGTGTCAGCGGTGTACCTGGGTGTGTCAGAGGAGTACCTGGGAGTGTCAGAGGAGTACCTAGGAGTGTCAGGGGTGTACCTGGGAGTGTCAGAGGTGTACCTGCGAGTGTCGGAGGTGTACCTGGGAGTGTCGGAGATACACCTGGGAGTGTCTGAGGTGCACCTGGGAGTGTCTGAGGAGTTCCAGGAGTGTCAGAGGTGTGTCTGAGAGTGTCGGAGGTGTACCTGGAAGTGTCAGAGGTGCACCTGGGAATGTCAGAGGTGTACCTGGGAGTGTCTGAGGTGTACCTGGGAGTGTCTGAGGTGTACTTGGGAGTGTCTGAGGTGTACCTGCGAGTGTCTGAGGTGTACCTGGGAGTGTCCTAGGTGTACCTGGGAGTGTCAGAGGAGTACCAGGGAGTGTCAGAAGTGTGCCTGGGAGTGTCAGATGTGTACCTGTGAGTGTCAGAGGTGTACCTGTGAGTGTCTGTGGTGTTCCTGGGAGTGTCTGAGGTGTACCTGGGAGTGTCAGAGGTGTACCAGGGAGTGTCAGTGGAGTACCTGGGAGTGTCAGAGGTGTACCTGGGAGTGTCAGAGGTGTACCTGGGAGTATCGGAAGTGTACCTGTCAGTGTCTGAGGTGTATCTGGGAGTGTCAGCGGTGTGCATGGGAGTGTCAGAGGTATACCTGGGAGTATAAGGGGTGTACCTGAGAGTGTCAGAGGTGTACCTGGGAGTTTCTGATGTGTACCTGGGAGTGTCTGAGGTGTACCTGGGAGTGTCAGAGGAGTAACAGGGAGTGTCAGAGGTGTACCTGGGAGTGTCTGAGGTGTTCCTGGGAGTGTCAGAGGAGTACCTGGGAGTGTCAGAGGAGTACCTGGTGAGTGTCTGGGGTGTACCTGGGAGTGTCAGGGGTGTACCTGGGAGTGTCACAGGTGTACCTGGGAGTGTCACAGGTGTACCTGGGAGTGTCACAGGTGTACCTGAGAGTGTCAGAGGTGTACCTGGAAGTGTCTGAGGTTTACCTGGGAGTGTCTGAGGTGTACCTGGGAGTGTCAGGGGTGTACCTGGCAGTGTCTGAGGTGTACTTGGGAGTGTCTGAGGTGTACCTGGGAGAGTCTGATGTGTACCTGGGAGTGTCAACGGTGTTCCTGGGAGTACCAGCGGTGTACCTGGAAGTGTCAGAGGTGAACCTGGGAGTGTCAGTGGTGTACCAGGGAGTGTCAGTGGTGTACCTGGGAGTGTCAGCTGTATGCCTGTGAGTGTCTGAGGTGTACCTGGCAGTGTCAGAGGTGTACCTGGGAGTGTCAGTGGTGTACCTGGAAGTGTCTGAGGTGCACCTGGGAGTGTCTGAGGTGCACCTGGGTGTGTCTGAGGTGCACCTGGGAGTGTCTGAGGTGTACCTGGGTAGTGTCTGAGGTGTACCTGGGAGTGTTTGAGGTGTACCTGGGAGTGTCTGAGGTGTACCTGGGAGTGTCTGAGGAGTACCTGGGAGTGTCAGAGGTGTACCTGGGAGTGTCAGCGGTGTACC